>NC_048231.1:18909674-19209674 GCF_002007445.2 Ailuropoda melanoleuca | reverse complement strand
GAGCCTGCTTCTTCCTCTCTCACTCCCCCTGCTTGTGTTCCCTCTCTCACTGGCTGTCTCTGTCAAATAAAGAAATAAATAAATCAAAAAAAAAATTTCTGGTAATAATGGAGGCGGCAAAGATTACAGTTTTGTTCCCTTGGTCTGATAAGAGACACGAACAAAAGATTCCTGGACAGTGATCCTCCTCTATTCCAAGAAAGCACCAAAAATAAGACATGAGATTATGGAAGGTTCCAGAATCCCTTGGTGCATTCTTGGAAGCCTGAGCAAGTACCACCTTAAAAAATCAGGATATTTACAGGAAGGGTAGTAGAGTCCTCTGAAATTAAGTTTTGGTTGAATCACAGAGACCCAGAATCAGGAATATGTTTACATTTAAAGTTAGAACATATAAAACATCAGAGCTACCTGAATAACCTAATACTCATAGCCCTACCAGTCCATCCACCCAACAGCTCAAGTCTGTAATTTCCAGACGAAACCAGAGCCAACACAATACATGCAAGTTGGTTGTCTAGGAAATAGGGTAAATACACAACAAAAGTGGTAATTAATCTTGTCAAATTTCTACTTGTTTATTTACTGGTAAGATTGTTCTTTAATAGGAGGGTTACAGTTTTAATTTAAGCTGCTACCAGGAACGAAAACCCTTCCTAAGTCAATACTCTGCTTTACATCTATTATTTCTAATGCTGTTAACAAAACTGAAACTTTTGCAAGACACATATTGTGAGGTTATGCTGCGTTAATTGCCAAAGGCCACCTAGTTAGGAGGACAGGAGCCAGGACGGGAATCTACTTTTAACTCTTAAGTCTGCACTAATCCCCCTTGAGGTGCTGAGTCGTGCTGTCTCTCAGTTCTGAATATGAATGCAACGGGATTTTGGAGAAGAGGTCAATATGGACTAAAGTGGCCAGAGAAAACACAGGGGAATAGAAGAGACTTAGGCTGGACCCTAAAGCCAGGTCAAGGGGAGGGAAACCTTACTGGAAGAGGAAATGGAGCAAGGAGGGCATGGAGTATAATGATCACAGAAAATGCTGAGACAGTGACATGTGACAACGAGAACGCTGGCCTTATTAGACGGCACACAGCCACAACTATTAAAGGAAAGGTGGTCGAAGAGACAAATTTTCAAAAAACCAAGAGTCAGGTTTAGGCCACGAGAGGGGCCACCAGAGGTTCATGGGCGGAGGAGTGATAAGACCAAAAACAAAATAAATAAAAGTACTCTGGGAAAATTAATCTGCAACTGCTACACAGGATAGATTTCAGAAATAAAAGCAGGGAGGCCACCACCAGGGAGCTCAAAGACTGCCAAGGAAAAGCAGCAGGGACCAGCATCTTTAACAAACCCTGTGTTGCCCAGTTGATTTTGACTGCCACGGCTTCAGTGGAATTCATGTGATGCTCCTTCCTGATTTGCTCTGTTGGAATGGTCTGCCACCAAAACATTCCATGTGACAAGAGATGCAGCTTTAAGAAATAGAGCCACAATCAAATATTACCTAGGAAACCAAATAAACTAAATGCAGAATGTTACCCCACACTGGGAAATAGCTGTGAGATTTGGTTATAGCTGTGTTTATTGTTCATTAAACTTTATGTAATAGGAAAATATGCTAAATTAATCCAAATGTAAATTAAATAAGTTACATGTTGGAAACCCATGTGGGGTGTTGTGGGGATTGGAATAAAGCCTCTACCAACACTGAGAGTGTGTTTGGCTAAACTCACTTATTTTAATACATTCTTTTCCATTTTTCCCTGTTCTCAGGATTTTTCACGAGTCCGGGACCACAGGCATGTGTGATGCTATGTGTGTTAAGCTGCAGGCCCTTTTCCAAAGCACCCCCAAACCCCCACCCCCAGTGCCGGGGCACTGATGTGAGTTTTAACTAGATGATACACTTGAGTGCCAGGATGAGGAAGCCATATGGGAATTTTAGGTAGCAAGAGGAGAAAGATTATTCTTAAGGATAAATAAATCCCAGATCCCTGCCTAAATCCTTTTTCAGAGATAAAACTGTACCCCAAATATTGAGTATTCACATAGGATAAAGGGGCTTTCTATCAAATATTTTAAAAGGCAGACAGATACCTTCTCTGCAGCCCAGGGAAACATTACCCATACAATTACAGATATACACAACTTGTCAGTTGATAAGTTACAACCAAAAGTTCACAGACAACACTGTAAGACACAGAAACAAAGACATTTGGATAGAAAAATTCTTTAGGAACAATTAGAAGAAAACCCTAAAGGAAAGTTGTATTTATTTATAATATGTATATATGTATTCTTTTTTATTTAAATGAACATGTATTTAGTTTTACTCATATAAAGATATCCAGGTAAAACTGCAATTTTTTTATTTAGTTAGAAGCTAATTACAAAAGGTTTCCAGTGAATTTACTAGGAAATAATGCCAAGAGTCAGACACTACCATGTCCTGTCAATGCTCCGGAGCATTTCTGCAAAGGGTTTACTATGTTTGGCTGAATTCTCCTGCAAAGAGATGTAAAATTTCTGCAGCAGTCCACAGTGTACAAAAATCAAGACATCTTTCTGTGTTTTACATGTTTCAGTATACAGTGCATCTAAATGCTTCACTCATATGTTACTAGTTTTGGCCAACATGAAACAAATTGACAGATGATGTCAAAGTAGACAAGTTCTGCTGTCTCACACCAGAACTCTAAAGTAGATGGTTACGAGAAATCTCATCATGTGAAATAAACTGCAATGTCTCTTTGGAAGTGGATGCCACAGAAGGAAAAAACAAAAAGCAAAAAACTGAGACCTGAGGCTCCTTCCCCATAGACATTATAAGGGTCCGCTCTCCAACGAAAATCCACTACAAAACCATTTTACGAGTATGTAGATACATTTATGTGTAACTGCTCAGAAATAGCAAGGCTTTCTGCAGAAGGGGTAAGGACAAGAGAGAAAAGAAATGAAAACATCTTGACATTTCCATTTTTTATCTGAACAAGAAAATTGTATATTGAGGTGCTCATTATAATTCCTGTGTGCCCAAAGTATCTGGTCTGGCAAGAACATACCTAGTCCTCTAGAGATACTATTCATTTCATGAAAAGAACACTAGGACCATTACACAACTCAGGCTTTGCAAATATGCAAGGCTCAATCATTCATCGAACAAATATATTCTGAACATCTATTCTGTGCTTGACATCATGCACACTCTGAAACAAGGTCATATAAATAATTGGTAAAATTATGCATGTTTTTCTACTACCTTGCACTTTCATGCATTTTACAGATTTTCAACAGTGAGCCTGTATAACCTTAATTATCAAAAAGAAAAAAAAACTAGTTAAAACAAAAAAGCGTCAGCAACGCAAGGCCCCCTCACGTTTTTGTAGACATGCATCAAAATAATAATTACACACAAGCATCTAAAAATCCAAATAAGGGGCCACCTGGGTGGCTCAGTCTGTTGGGCAGCTGCCTTTGGCTCAGGTTGTGGTCCCAGGGTCCTGGGATGGAGCCCCACATCGGGCTCCCTGCTCGGTGGGGAGTCTGCTTCTCCCTCTCCCTCTGTCTGCCACTCTCCCTGCTTGTGCGCTCTCTCTCTCTTTCTTTCTCGCTCACACACTCTCTCTCTTTCTCCCAGTTGAATAAATAAAACCTTTTAAAATTAAATAAGAACAGTCAACAGCCAAAACACTCCCTGGCATAGAAACACCTACACTTCCCTGAAATCTTCAACTTTTTGTTTGAAAACACCTCTTAATTTCATTTGGCAAAGAGACATGGATCAGGCAGCAAAGATCTACAGGATAAAGGTAGGTGAGAAAACAAACTAGAATTCTAGGCGAAGAAAATAAGAGCGGCTAACTCCAAGAGCCACCACAAACCCTGCACCCACTGAGCTTAATCAAGTGTTATCAGAGGGACTGGAGGGAAAAAGCAATGGGGACCTCGTGAAAGACACTCAGATGATGAAACGCCTGATGGAGACACAGTTGCAGGTCTGTAACTAGCTTTGCACGGCTTCTTTAACTGAAGAAGGCCTAGAACTACAGTTGAAGGGTCTTCCCCCTCCTTCCCCCCCCCAAATACTCCCAAAAAACCAAAATACGGTTCCTGAAATATTCCACCCTGCCAGGGCTGTTCTGGGACTAATGCAAAACGTCACTTCATCCCCACAGGTTATGGCTTAAAGCATGTCATGCGTTAAGCCCTCATCCCACCTCCGCCCCCACTCTCAGTCTCAAGGTTCAAGGTAAACAGGAACAGGTGACGTCCACTTCCAGCCTAGAGAGAGTAATGGAGACTGGATCCATAATGGACTTGAAACAACAGAGAAAAAGACAACAGATGTGAAACAACAGTTCAAAAGAAGCTGAACTTCAGGCAAAGAAAGACAGGGATTCCTGAGAGGAAGAAGACAAAATCCCGGCCAGTTTACTGCAGGGCGAGAACTGCAAGGGGGTGTCAGGGAGGGGTCCTCGGGGGTAGACTTGCAGATTCTTCCGGATGAGAAGAGCTAAGGGTCAGGAGAGGGCAAGGCAGCTAGAATGCATGGTGACATGGGTGAGTCTTACGTTCTATGGAGCTAGAGAGAACAGAAACAAAAGATCACACAGTATATGATTCCATTTATACACAGTCAAGAACAGACAAAGCTCATTTATGCTGATACAGATTCAAACAGCAGTGGCCTCTGAGAAGAGGAGGACTACAGGGGCACAAGGGAATTCTCTGGAAAGATGGAACTACCCTTTATCTCAACTGGCATGCTGGTTACATGGCTATAAACGGTTGTCATAATGCACTTCAGATCCATGCATTTTGCTGAATGTAAATTTTACCTCAATGAAAAAATACACACACACACACCCTGGGTGGAGAGGGAGAAACAGTGAAGAGAAAAAAGTAAGGAAAGGAAACCAAATTATACTTATTAGCTCTAACTTACAAGAGAAAATAGTCTACATATTTTTTGCCTTTGCATGTAAGTAAAAATAAAAGTAGGAAATTATAAGTCTATATTGAAAAATACATTAAAACTGTACCTGTATGTGACTAACAAGGTAATATAAAATTATCTTCTGTGAACCAATAGGCTCTCTGTGGATTATTGCCATCACCATCAATAAGGAGCTAGCCAAGCACACCAGAAATAAATGGGCTGTAATTAAACATAGGCAATAAAATCGGTCTACAAATACAGCATGCTAAAGATGGCTGAAATGAAATTAGTGAGGCCACAGATTCCAACAACTCACAATCATCCCCAGTAAGTGATTGGACCCTGCATGGTGCAGACTTATTTCTCCTTGAGGCTTAGGTCCAAGTGGCAACTGGGATTTGTAGAAATTAACGTGTTATCTGTGAGTCTCAGCTCATTTCCACAGAGGGTTATACAAAACAAAAGCTGCAAGTAGTCCTGGGTCTCGCTGAATCTTTTTTGATTCTGTACTTGTATTAAAATAAGCAGTATAACAGATTTGTGACACAAAATTTTCCCTTCTTGATATCAGGGGAAATTATAAGCAAAAGTGATTCCCAAGGGCAACACGCAAAAACCCACGTCTATGAAACTGTCCCCAAGAATACCAGCACCATCATCTTTGCTCTTAGAAGACCTTGGGATTAACTGCCATCTCCTGACATCCTGTGAGCTACACTGAATATCTGTGGTCCGGGAATGAAAAACAGATGTGAAGAAATAACTTTGGCCGTTACCTTAGGTCCTGCTGGCTCCTGCTGGCTTGTGAATGCTTCTCTTTAACTGTCTTACCTTCTGGATCGTGCCTCCGATGGTACCAGGCTGCTCCTCCAGCCTTAATAACTTCTCTGGATGCAGCCCCTGCCTGTCCAGACCTACCAAACTTGCAGAAGTGGCACTTGGATGGAACTTCTGATCTCATTACATGAGCAGATCAATCCTAATGATGTCCTTATTTAAAATAAAGTAAAATGTGTAAGATATGTCCCTCCTACCAAATAACAATGTAGATACTAAAAATCAGAGTGTAATTGATGCAGGAGTAGTCAAGCTCCATGGCTAATGTAAATCTAAACCCTTATGCATTCTGAAGAGTCCTCATTAAGAAGCTTTCCTTGAGGCATTTAGAGGACATCAGCAGTCCAGAGCTCAGACATTGCAGTCGAACATATAAAACTGAATCCTTGTCCCTCGACCTCATGGTCTTGTGACCTTCAGTAGATCCCTTGACTTCTCCATGTCTCAGTTCCCTCATCTGTAAAACTGGGACCATAATAGTTGTTAAGATGACAGGATGACACAACAAATTCAGCAGAGTGTTTGCTGCACAGCTAAATGGTTTAAAAAAACAAAAAAAGGTACTTGAGCAGGATAGAGGTATTCAAGGTAATAAAAAGGATTTGAAATTGAATAGATCATGTTACTGTTAATAAAAATTATCTAAAATTTAGGAAAAAAGGTCCAGGAGAGAGCCACGTGCCCTTTCAGTGTCATAGAAAGATATTGTTTTAACAATACCATGCAAGAAATAATTACTTCTATGGGAAAACGTACCTGTGTTTGACATGGGTATTTACTATTAATTGGGGCCCACATTCTGCCAGATGATTAACCTGTCGATTTTTGTTCAGTAGAGATACAATGGTTGGTAGAAAAGATAACACCTAAGGCTAAGTAAGGGCTTTTTCCCTGTGAGACATTCACCAGTTTTATATTTAACCCAAATTTTAATATCCTTTTTAATGTCTATAAATATCCAGTTCTTCAAATATTCTTTTGCCATTTTGCTTATGTTTCTACCACCTTACTGTTTTCCTCGCTAAGGAGTTAAATAAATCCAGGACACATTCATTCTGTATTTATGTAAGTTAAGTTTTTAAGTTTATGAAAATTATGTTTGTTTGAGTCTAGTTCTTAACTTTTGAAAATTACATAAAAAAATAACCAATAGTTCCACACAAGCTACTATGTGTCATGCCCGGACCTTCACAAATATGAATTTAATTTATCTTTACAACATTCTGGTGAGATAGGAGCTATAAACATCCATATTTGAGGGACACAGAGGAAGTAATTGATTAATCCCAAAGCAGTATAGCTATTAAGTGACAAAGTCACGATTTCAACACAGGCCATCCACTCCACATCAGAGGTCTCAATCACTGTTATATGACATATATAAAGATTGCAATAAAGTGAAGGGAAAAAATGGAAATCAGAAGATCCAGATCAACAGAGAATAAAAATAAAAACATTTGGGGATATGGGGAGATATTCTATCATATCTCAAGATATTCTAACTAAAAAGTCTTATCTTAGTATTAAGGCAGAGATATCTAAAGGGTTCAGAATTCCACAGTACAATAAAATTAACAACCGAGAACATACAGCTTTTCTTTTCCAACCCTATATTCCTATGCAATTGGGTTGTCTGTAAAGACTTGAACACTTGGCATTTTAAAAGCTCTAGTCTAGTAATTAGTGATGTTAAACTGTTATTTCTAATGATTATCAAGTGGTAACAAATCTAATAAGAACGTAAGCTTTCACGTCAGACAAACCTGGATTCAAATTCTCACTCAGCTATTTCCTGTGTGACCTCAGTGTCCCTGTTGTGAAAATCAGGACAATAGTATTTCATAGGAACTTTGGGATGATTAAAGGGATGACATCTTTATAAAGGTCCTAGTAGAGTGTCAGAAACATAAAAAGGACTTGACAAATGTCAAATGTTATTAGTTACAATAAAAACTATCACTGCTTCTATTTATTAAGTACCTATCATACCCCTTGTGCTGTACCAAGGCTTCAAGAGGCTAAGTGAGTAACTTAATTTCAGTTAAGAGCTAGCACTGACATTTAAAATAGTTTGATTCTAAAGCTAATTAACTTAATGACTATGCTATCTTTTATAATTTAATAAGATACATACATTACAAGTCAACTTTTAAAAATTTTGTTCATTTTAAATACATTCTAAGATAAATGTCTAACAATGGTTCAATGAAAGATTTCAGGCCTGTTAGTCCTCACCCAGGAATCCACATGGAGGGTTCTAGCCCAAAAACATGAGCGCCATAATGGACATTCTACTAAATGAGATGAGGAAATCTAATCATATTTTCTATATTTTGAAAAATGCCTATCATGCAGCATAAAACAAAGTAAGGCAAAGCACAGACTTTACATAGAGTGTGATCTTAACCACGCAGATGCTTAGAAAAAAGAATGGAAGGAAATAGCCAGAAAGCCAGCCGTGGCTGTAGCCTCTCTCTCTTTCTCTCTTTCTCTTGCTGGGATGCTATCTCTCCTTTCCAGCCTTCTTTCTTACCATATATGCTTAGAAAGTACTTACAAATTTTTCAAGACTCGTGTGTCAATAAAAACTTCTTACTAAGAGCAGCTCCTCTTGGAGTCCCCACCCCAGGTACAGGTGACCCCTCCACTTGCTGAGCCCTCACTACATGTGGTGTATATTCCTATTACAGCACTTCCGTGTGTGTCTTCCCCTGTGAGACTGTAATGTCTTTGAGAAAAGGGGTGTGTCTTATTCATGATCACATCTGCAAATGAGAAAGGTCTGGTGAGTGAACGAATGAATAAATGATAAAGTATTTTAAGCAGCAGACAACTTAACTTAATACTAAACTTCTCAGATATGGCTTATTTGCTGGACAGGCAGACCCTGGAAACAGAGGCAGGAATTAAACACATAACTGAAAACATGGACAACCTGTCATCTGATATCTTTGCAAATTATTGCTGTACAAATAACACCACAGACTCATAACGTAACGCCAGTGTCTCTATATGGACCCAAGAGATAGAATGAACATAGGCAGGTCTATTGCCCTGTTTGTACACTAAGTAATGCTATATTGCTCATCTCTTCTGAAGCCTGAATGGGAGATGTGTTTTCAACAGATTTAATCAATACACCAACCTACATTAAAAAAATAAATAAACCCACACAATAAATAAAAAGCAAAAGGCCAATCAATCGCCAACAGTGCAGCTGAACAGTCACTCCAGCAGAAAACTGTCTGAAAAGGCGCTTCACACTCCACTGTCTGCACGACCCACAGCTGCTTGCTATTGATCTGTTGCAAGCAGAGAACATCTATTATAGCATGCCAGTGTGAACCTAGCAATTTCTCCAGCAAGGAGCCCGCAATGGAGGACTAGCAATGTAGCGCAGGTCGCTGGCTGCTGAGGGTGGGCTGAGGACCCACATTTATTTCCTTCTGTTCTTCCCACAAAGCCATGATAAACACCCGATTTCTAAATCCAGCAACTTGCTGTGTTTTCAGCACTCACGTGCCACACACTGTTCCACATTCACTTCTCCAGGGCACAGAAGCAATAACGAGACCCCAAAACCATACACAAGTCCAAACACTTGTCATAAACATGCTCAAAGGTAACTATGGTGGTACGGATTGATGTAAGGTATTTAAAATTGCTGTTTTCGCCAAGTCCCCAGAAATGACAACGCTTTTGTATACGTGTGGGTACACGCAAGTGAGTTGCATTTTAGACAACATCTCGCGGTGTTGTGGAGAGAGGAACTCAACAGTATGCCGTCCTGCCCACATCACAGGAAAGGGATTCTGAATTTGCCTGATGGCGTGATGGGTACAACATACTGAAATCTCCCAGGTTCTCGGTCCTGATTTTAAATACCCATAGGAACCGAATATCTGAAAAGAATATCCCTACGAGAAACTTTGTGAGGTTCCATTTCTTTTGTTGTTCTTAAAATATAAGTTGGCACTCACGTGGTATGTACCCTCTGAGAAGCCCTCTCTGTTTTGAATTTTTCAGAAGAACTGAAGATTTTCTTTGGAGAATGTTACTGGTGTGTCCTTCCATAGATCTTACTGGATCTTACAGGAACTCAAAATTACTTCTGGGATGATTTTGTTCATTATAGTTTCAAAACAGCCCTACAAGTCACCTAAAGGGAACTCCCTGTGAATCTGCTATTACGTGCAATGGTAGAAGATCTTATCTTAAATCTACATAAGACAATTAGTGAATCAATTATACCTGGGTTTCCCAATCAGATCACTTTTGTTTTCTATCCAGTACAAGAGAGTCGCTCTTACACAAGGTAACCAGCCGCCAGAATATACGCCACACCTTCACAATCACTGTATCAGCTTTGGATAGCTATCTTCACAGGACTAAACCTGAAATTCACCCCACGGCCTTCACCAATCCACCATGCTCTCCTAGAAAACGATGGAATAAAGTTAAACCACCCATGCCCGGTCTACTCATACTAAAATAGATGTAGTTTCTGAACGTAGACTCTACTCATGGAGGTGATATCTACTTGACAGCACCTCAAAATCATCACGCAAACGCCCAATTTGGCAAACAGGCAAGAAAAATCAAAGGTCATGAATGAAGGAAACAAGGCTAGGAAAAATGTGGAGAACGCTAAAATGCAAACATTTCTTTAGAAACTTACAAATCATGCCCAGATAGAAGTAACTTTTCTATATATGATGAGCTGAACGGAACCCTTTATTTTGAAAAATATCAAACCCTAGCGCTTTCCTATTGAACGAGTTGCTATCCTTGGATGTGCAATAAGAAACTGTGATTTTTTTTCATTTCCATTAACTGAGATCAANCATTTCCTTAAACTGAGATCAATCTGCTGTCCTGAGAAACAGCCCATGGAAAATGAGAGATCCAAACCTTTCCCCCCAACCTCCCACCAAAAAGTCTGTGGCCATCAGCTAGAATCCTTAACCAACCATAGGATCCTATGACAGCATTGTAAGAAATACAATGTATTCTAGATATATGCAACACTCTGCAGAATACACATTCTGCAGGAATACCCTATTTCTAAAAATAGTGATTTTTAGGTAAAGGCCAGATTTCCTTGACACTCCCAGTATCACGCCATGCTCCATTTCCGTTATTTAGGTCAAAGGCAGGCCACCTGTGGCATGCAATATACCAAAGCAATTACTAATGGCCTCTGGGTCCTTCCATGTAAGACTCAGCCCTGCCTTTCTCTACATTCTTTCTTCTTCATCATCTTTCCTCTTCCGTTCACTTATTGTATCTGTTCCCCTTTCTTTGCAATTTTCCCCCACGGCCTTTGCCAATGATTAGCATGAGCTTTGTTCAAACTTGCTGGTGACACTGAAGACGAAGGCTCATCTCCTGATGCAAGCTCAGATACCAAGAATTTGCTAGCATAGGTCCAGAGAAAATCAAATAAGCAACTTAATTTTGAAGATGTTTGTGAGATAAGGTAGCAAATTACATCTCTAAAGGTCAAGGTTCCTATAGAAAGTAATGATCTAGGATGTAAACAGGTAAGGCTGATGTTTTTAGGTGGAACAAACTGGCTCTGATGCTAAGTCCAAAAGAAAAGTTCCCCCGATGCGTTCACTGTTGATCATTAGATACAGAAGCACCTGTTGTACGCTTTAAGCAACCTAACCATCTGATATACATGGTTGGTTTCATTAAAAGCACGTATGTGCACTTTACAGTGATATCTATCTGAACTCTATACATTCCTTATATTCTGCAATTAAAACATACTTGCTCACATTTCTGCAGAGCCATCCAATCACACAAGTCCTGGTCTGCTTTCCAACAGGAGATGAGGCAAGCAGATTCTTTTAACAACTTGGGCTCAGAGGTCTTCTAGAATAAAACCTTCATCTGTATTGTTTACAGAATAAAATCCAGAATATATTACCTAGGCCTGGATATCTCAGAAACATCTTTGAAGGATGACATGGTACTGTCACAAAAGAGAGCCAACATCTCCCAATCCGTTCTAGTACTTCATGATATACTGACAAATTGTTTGAGTCAGATAATGCAACAGTCTTCTGGACTGAGACAACGTCAGAAAAAATCATAGAAAGCCAGAAAGAATCCAGGTTGATTTTTAGCAGAAAACAATGCCTGGGACTGGGTGGCTGAAAGGAACTTGTCGATGAGAAAAAAATGTGTACATACCTTCCGAAGACCAGGCTATTCACCGCAGTTAGAGTAACTTACCTTTCTGTGTTTTCTGTGTGCCGTCTCGTCCTGACCATTTTCTACCAGGAGTGGTATGTATTTATGATATGGAATAAACTTGGGAGGATAAAGAAGCATTACGCTACCATTTAGGATAAAAAGCTTTCCTAATGAGTCCTATGCAGACAAAGTGGAAGGAAAATAAAAAGCATATAGCACAATTGCCCAGATATTCTGTATGGGTCCATAACTGCCTATTTCACAGTGAAACAGTATTCCCAACTCATAAATGTGGAAACAGGACTTTCAATAATACCAAGTACTTAGAAAGAACCACCTGATGCCAAAACTTGCTGCAGATAATTTGTCCTCTGTGTTACAGATCTAGTATCACCTACTTACGTTATCAGATCAGTGAGAACCAAAGATGCTTCTCCCTACATTGGTAGAGTCCCCACTTGTTTCTCCAGGTAGATCTTAAGAGACTAACCGAGCACATAAAGACAAAAAGCTATGAGAAAAATAAGAAACAGAACAAGGGGCAACTACGCACATGAAAAAAAAAAGTTGAGAAATAAGGATTCAAGAAAAATCAAATGAACATGATAGAAATGGCATTGTAATCAGTGCCTGTTCCCACTCAGGCAACCATAATGTGACTTTAGTATTTGCTCAGATACCATCATTCATCTTTTTATAAAATCAAGAGGCCAACTGACTGCAAGTTCAGATTGTAAAATAAAATCCTACCATTTAGAAAATCAGAAGATCAGCAGGACCCACTACTATGTCAGGGCTTTCAACAAATCTCTTTGTAATAGGTATTCAGAAAATACAGGCATTGGCTCATCTTTAAAAATAGCCAAGTTAGGAAAGTAACACGAGAAGGAAGTGGAGACACAGGTAAGAGATTCCCACAGAACTGAAGTATCTCCACCATCAATTCTAGAATCACCTTCATGCAATCAGTCTTCTAGAATTAAATCAGCCGAGATGCCTGAAGCATTGCTAGTGGACAAAAATAACAACTGGCTCTCTTCCAATATGAACTAAATATGCAGATACATACATATAAATATATGTACAAAGTAGAAATGCATATATGAACAGAATGACTATGTACAGGCAAACCAAATAGGTATCAATACATTTAGCCAGAGGGAATTTCCGACATTTTAAAAACCCCAAAGCATGCTTTAAACATTTCTAGTTGGAAAAAATAATAAACTCTGAACGTCTTCATCATTTGGAAGACCTAAGAAGTTCTCTAAACTCACAATTTTGAGAAAATAGCTGCATTCCTTAAATAACCTCTAAATTCTAGACAATGCAAATGGGAAAGTCTCAAAATTGTTATCCAGATGACTTAATTAATGGAAAACTGAACTCCTTAGAGCAAAAATATTGCTTGAATTTTTTTTTTTTTTTTTTTTTTTTTTTTTTTTTTTTCGACCCAAGNTTTTTTTTGCTTCTCAGCCACACGCAATCTAATCTAAAGAAAAAAACACAGGGAGTAAGCAAATGGGAAAACATCTAGTAATGATGAGCAAGAAATGTCTCTTTGCTCTTCCATTAAGAACACCAGTCCTTTATTTTCCAAGTTTCTGGAGGAGGAAATTGCTTACAATTCTTTCAGAAGAGCCAGCCTTTTATATAATGCCCCTTAAGGTTTCTCCAAACGTCTAAACACTGAAAAAGCTCCCAAGTATGAAAAGGTTGTACTCACGATCATTGCACTGGTTTCCAGAATATGACGTCATGGAGCAGTCACAGGTGAAGCCTTCCCACTGCTGCATGCACACCCCCTGGTTGGCACATGAATCTTCCTGGCAGGTGGTACTTGGTCCTAGTAATTCATAAGAAGAGGGGGAGAGAAGAAAAAAGGAGAAAGAGAAGTGTTAACAATTAATCAAGTTCAAACATGCCCCAAAAACATTGAAAACCACAACCACCAAAAGTGTCAATTCTGTATCATGCAACAAGAATCAGTATAAACAAAAGACTACAGAAATACACACTTAGCCACAAACTACCAAGAGTTACACACAGAAGGGAGAGGGCTGAACACATTGTTCTCTCTTAGGCAGACTTTGCAAAAGAGCTTCATCTCCACCATACAACTAGAAAGACACTTCGTTTGGAATACGGTCTTTCTAAATGTACAATGGTAAAGCAGAAAAATTTATTCCCATGATTCTTATGAACTAAGGCATAAAAGTCCCTAAAGTTTACATTATAACATTAAAAAGATGTTTAATGATATGAAGAGTAGGAAGAGAAGCATATGGCAGCCAACATGTATTGGTGTTTTTAGGTGGTAAGTACTAGGTACTAAGTATGTTGTCTACATTATGTCATTACGCTCCCCAGTGACACTAAGAGGTAAGTAATTATAATCACCCATTTCGCAGATTAAAAGAAACAACAACAACAACAACAACAACAACAACACTAAGCTCACACAAGTAAGATAATTTACCCAAGGTCACACAACTGGTAATGAAAGGACCCTGATAGCCAGCTTAGGTAAACTACCTCTGAGACCCAAGCTCTTAACTACATTAGTGGTTCTTAAAGTGTTAGTTCTCAGAGGCATCACCTGGGAAGTTGTTAGAAATGCAAATTATGGGGCCCCAGACCTACTGGACTAGAAACTTCAGAAAGAGGGGAAAATGTGTGTTTCCACAAGCTTCCAGGAAATTGTGATGCAGTCTCAAGTTTAAGAACCAGTATACCGCACCATGCGGTTCCTATCGGTTTACAGAAGGGTATATTCAAAAGCAGTGTCCATAGGCCAGAGGATGCGAAAGAGAGTTATTTGAGGGATAGGAAGAAAATATGAGAAATTACATTTATTTAAATTTTTTTTATTATTTCTATTTTTCTGTCTTTCATATACAAATAATATATAAGTACAATGGTACCCGTATCTGATATATAAGCAAGTACGATTATTTTGGGGGCATTCTCAAAATCTTTTCTGGATATGAGTAAGCAATGAAAAAGTTTGGTGATCTCTACCTTACAGATTGTCATTAAAATTGCTCTTTAGGTCGGCCTGGGGTCCTCTCTTTAACCCTTCGCTCTTTTTCATTTCTATCTTCTGCCTTAACCTTGGCATTAAAGACAAACCTGCACCTTTGGAATTATCTGAGCTAACAGGAAATATCTTAATATTCAGGATAACTCCCAGAGAGCCTCAACAAAGGAGCCAAGCCCTTTGACTCATCAAATATAGTACTCAGGATCCGATGCAGAAAAGCACTTGACAGAGTAAAAATATATCCATTGCAATAAGTGCGTATTTCACAGTTTCCAAAGCAAAGCCTCACACAGGCACAGAATACTGAAATGTATGCATGTGGCGTCCTAAGGATGCACGTTCAAAAGAGATACATGACTACAAAGGGTTTGTCTTCTGGGTGGCGAGACATTTTGTATATATTCACGAGGGGTAGAAGCAATACAGACTGTCACTCCTAATACAAAGCTATTAAGATATGACATAAGAAAGTTCAAGACAATTACTAACACTGGGGGAGCAGCACTGCTGCTGGGTCTCTGCAGCTCTTATGTGCCATGTGGTTCCCCCATGTGGAGATGAAAGGAGGTTCATGGTCATGTTCTCAGCAGGTCTTAAACTTGAGCATTGTGTAGTACAAGTTTCATTAACAATGGCAAATCAGGACAGCTTCTTTCAAAGGATAAAAGTTTCTGAGAAGTCCACAGGGCTCCCTGACCAAACCGCTCTTACCAGACAATGCAGTCGTAATTCAATTGTCCTCGAGAATCAGAAACACATGGAGGCTTTCCCTTGAAAGGCAGTGGGAAAGCAAAAACTTCGGGAAAACACAGTAATTCCTTGAATGTTGACTGAATCTGAAGGCAAAGGCTTTTCTGTGCTTTTCTCCCTTCCCCGCTAACTAGCCAAATTTTCACCATTTTCCAAGGACTGGCTTGAAGGCCTCCCCCGTATAAAATACTCCCTAGTAACTTCAAACAATTCTCTCACTTCTTAGTGGCCATAGCACTTATTATCTGCACTATTAACACTGACATATGATAATATTCAATTTAACACTGTATTACACATTGTGCTGTCCTCTGCCTATATAACCCTCTAATTGTTTCATATATATGTGTGTGTGTGTGTGTGTGTGTATATATATATATATGTATTTTAGTATTTGTCCCCAAAAGATAGAATGCTGCTTGCTGCTAAAAATCATACTATGCTTTGATTATATCCTTGCGGGGTTAAGCGTACTGCGCCACATACAGAGAACGTGTTTCAGTCAATGTTGAGCTGATCTAACCGCAGCCCCCTGACCTGCCTGCGTCTCCTACTGTCCAAACCCGCGCATGGGTGACTATCTGCGCCCCGCAAAGTGAGCGATCTGTCCTATTCAACAAGGTTGGTCAGGACTCTAAAACAGAGGGAATTATAGGTTATTTTCAAATTCCACAGAATCCACTGCACACGCATTAGGAGGTGAGTGCCACGCAGAATCCAATACCCCTCAAAGACTGACTACATTGTAATCACCTCAACAAGAGCGGTGGCAGGGAGGGAGGGCTCGAAGAACCCGCAATGACTCTCATTGATCTGAGACTACACTCGCACCTGCTGTTGAGGCTAAGATCCTTGAGCCCTTGCCCCTCCTCCAGCCTCATTTCCTACTATTGGCCCTCAGTTCACAGTGCTCCAGCCACCCCTTCTTCCTTTCACTCCCTCCCCACTCCAGTGGTGCTCACAGGGCGGGCCCCCAGGCAGCAGCACCTGCATCATCCAGGAGCTCCTGACAAATGTGCCTTTTCAGGCTCCGCCCAGACCTACTGGCTGGGGGCAGGTCTCAGGAATCTGAGCTGTGGTAAGCCCTCAGGGTGGTTCTGAGGCCTGCTCACATGCCAGGACCTCTGCTCTTACGCCTCAAGACCATCCCTACCTTCAAGGTCCTCCACTCTTGCTCTACCTACAGCCTGAAATGTCCTTTCTGCAGATTTTCAAATGACTGGTCCATTCTTACTCTAAGTTTCAGGCTTAAGATGGGCTTTCTTCAGACTCTCCTGTTTCAGGAAGGCCCCATCAGCATTCCATGTGTTCTCTGTCACAACTGCCTCTTAATTATATCAACAATTGCACTGCCTATAACTAAGTCATTCATTCAAATTTTTATTGTTTGTCTCATCCTACTGGAATATAAGCCCTATGAGGGCAGAAGTCTTGTCTGTTTTGCTCACCTTGATATCTCTAATTTCTGGTAAAGTATTTGGTATAAAGTAAGAGCTCAGAAAATATTGTTAAATAAAAAAGAACATGAGAATGAAAACAAAAAAATGAAGTCATTCTTTTATGACTTAAAGCCAAGTGGTTTTCCAAACTAATTATCTGTCCATAAAATTTACCGATATCACTTCATACAAGCAATTTTCTACTTGTAATCACTTTTTGGGGGGAGGTAGTGGTGGTGGTGGTGGTATTTAATCGACCACATTTCCTCCCCTAATTTACCTATTAGACTCATTCAATCTCACCAGAATCTGAGACAAGGATCAGGACAAAAATCTGTCTCAAATACATATAAATATAAGGCACTCTTATGAACGTAACAATACTTTTGTCTAAAACATTCTTCCAAATCAAACTAAAATGGCAAAAATTCTAAGGTAACATAAACCTTTAGAAATATATATTTAGAATGTTTTCAAAATTATTATTAACAGCTTAAAACTGCGCTAAATCTTTCAGAAACCTTTGTATAGAGATCGTGTATATGACTTTTGCATTTGCTATGTAATCGATCCTCACTCAAATAGCCACACAGTTTTTCGAGACAAGATGGTGACTTTTTTTTGTCTAGCGGGGAAGTGACAAGGCAACAGAAATGTGTAAGAAAAGACTAACCAAGTCCTCAATATTGGTGGTACTTCTGTTTCTAACTCCCCGCTCTGTTTTTAGATCACAGAAAAACATCACGTTTTGTCTTTTCTTTTTCAGACGGTACCTCTGATGGCTGCCACAAATTTCCCATCACTCTGCTTGAATCTGGGAGTGTTTGTTTTTTTTTTCTCTTCAAGAACTCTCCCAGACAGTCATTTCATGCCTGTTACTGCTAAAATCTACCTCTGAAGTACATGCAAACTGATTCCGTCAACTCCCCTTCGTGGTCTAGAAAATCCAAAGTTGACAGACTGTCTTTTATGACTTGCAGACCCTTGAGACAGAAGTGCTGCCTAAAAGACAGGACCCTTCTATCAGAGTGTATTTTCCCTCTGTTATTGCCCAAGTAGGACTCAACCAAACCTATGCCTCAAGCATCCCAATTTATAATAAATGTTGCTAAACCAGCACCGGCTGGTCTTGGCCATACCGGGGTGATGGGCTTGGTGACCGGGGGAACCTGGGGGTGGTACATCTGTTCTGATGCCTTACGTCCATTTATCCTAAAAGGTCAAGGCTCGTAGCCCAGTGGTAGGCACCAGGCAAGGCTGGCTTAGTAATACTCATTGTCTTTAATTGCAAAACATGAGGTGTTTGTCAAAGGATTCAGAATCCATGGGTGAACCCTGAATGTGGAAGCAAGAGACCTCTGTGCCAGCCAAAGGGTTTGTCCACCCTTACAAAGCAAAGCTACCATGGCAGGAGCCTTATGAAGGCTGCCATGGACTGTCCAGGGAGCTCTTCTCTGCCACCTGTACCTTGATTTTCTGCTCCTGAGAAGTGCATAAACTTTTCCACTTTCACATTTTAAAATTGACACTGTTTCATAGAGGAAGAAGGAGTGAGCAGTCATGGAGTGGGAAGGAAGAAAAAAAATAGAAAAAGGAAGATGCACACATACCGATACATGTATGTGAACGTGTGCATATGTGTGCAAGACCCTTACCAGCTTCCTGAGCCATCTACAGTCTCCACTACTGAAACAGAAGGACTGAAGTGCTGAGGCTTCAGGGACGGTGTCTGTGACATTAGGGACAGCCTACTTAGCTCTGTGTCTTGGTCCCTGCAGCAAAGATCCTTCTGTAGCTTTCACAGTAACTCTACACTCACAGCGTTGGGTCCTCTGGGCTTTTCTGAAGACAGTCATTTACAGACAACATACGATTCCTCCCCCTTAATTGGCAGAAACCCAATTCACTTCTATGTGATTTTAAAATAAGAAAGCAATGATCCTTAAATGTGCCAAGCGTCCTTCACACAGAGCCAACTCAGAAGTGAATGCTCTAGTTTCCATTTTATAGAAGATTATGCAAAGCCAGAGAACAGGGTCCTAAATATTATTATAAAATTTCATTGGCAGGGGCGCCTGGGTGGCTCAGTTGGTTAAGCGTCCCACTCTTGGTTTCAGCTCAGGTCATGATCTCAAGAGTCCCGAGATGGACCCCCATGTCCGGCTTGGCTCCCTCTCCCTCTGCCTCTCCCCCCACTCCTGCATGCACATGCTCATTCTCTCTCTCTCTCTCTCTCCAAATAATTAAATATAATTAAAAAAAATTCATTGGCAGAAAGACCTAAGAGCAGCTGTATTCCCAAGAGCTTCCTTTTTTGTCTTGAAGGCAAGATCTGTGTCTTCCTAATGCTCAGAAAGGTATCAAAACTGCTCCTAGCAAGCATGCTCACGTGTTTATGGTTGCCTCTGCTCAAATGAAGGTTCAGAAAAGTCCCTCGGTTAGGATGATGAGTGAAAAAGACTAATAATAAAATCCAACTTTCTGGAGACACTGGGGCAGTTCCAATAACACCTCTGTTCTCCTCAATCACTCCAGCCCTCTCATCATATACTGAGTATCAAATGAGTCAAGATGGGCAAGGGAATTGGTTTAAACCAAGATGCCCTTGTGAGGTCTTTATCTCAATGGCCTTTGATCAGCTCCATGCAGGTAAATACTTAACAACCAGAACAACAATAACAAAGAAACCCTGATCTGTAACATTTCTCTAACCTGATTTCCGTAGTGTAAAACACTCCCACCACGGCCAATTTCGAGCTAATATACATTACGTGATGTCAACCAGCTTGCAAAATTCCTGAAAACTCCTGGCTGGTACCAGCTCTAGTACAGCACTGCCCTTGATGGTCAATGAACTGCAAAGCATGCACACTTTGTGAGTCAAGTGATTTACGCATGTGACACATGCATGACAATGGAGGGGTAGCGGCCATGCCTGCCCCTGTTGGGGTATGGGTGAAGGCAAGAGAATGACTAGCAACAAAACTCCTTCTTGCTCAACCCACCCTATTTTCAGAGAGTGCTGGGGTCCTAAGTCAAATGATTAGATCACTTAGTCTTTTTAAAATCATAAACAGCTCATCAAAAAGTCAATGCTTCCTCAGAAAAAAAATGTAAACTAAGGCCTCATGTTCTGATTTTCCTTCTTCTTCTGCAATGATAGTGGTCTGCTGGGGTAGTAGAGGGTGTTTTTAAAAAGAGAGAAAAGAGGTTTCGAAGGGCAAGCTCAATGAAAAGACAGCTAATTTAAAAATAGTTTGGTTTAAAGAACATTGTGCAACTATCACCTAGAACCTCATGAAATCATATTGACATGAACACCATCTACCAGAAAGCCAGCTAGAGGATGTTCTCAGATACCCTCTGGTCACCTGGGTAGTGCCTCTGCTTTGGAAATAGACAAGTCCAGACTCGCATCATATGGCACAGTAGAGAAGAGGTCATAGGCTTTAAAACTCAGCTTTAACACCTACTGGCAATATGACTCTGGGCTAGACACTTACATTCTCTGAACCTGGGTTTTCCCATCTATATAATGGGGATAGAAGTTGTTGCTACCTCACATGATGTGAGGATTAAATGAGATAATATATGTAAAGCCCATAAAGTCATCTTGAGGTCACAAGGTCATGATCATGATGGAGACACAACATACCAAGTCCTTAGCCTGTGCCAACACTAAGTAAACCCTCAAGGAAGGATATTATCAACTCTGTTGGGAAGGAAAATCAAGTCTTCTCCATTTTAATCGGGTGTATAGTTAGTCAGGGGTCCAGAAACAAGACACAGTAAGGTAGTAAGTCACAATTGCACAGCTCTCTTGTAAGAAGCCTCTGTCATATAATGCCGAGGGGCAAAAGGCAAGAACCATTGGGGGAAGTTCTGTTGAATTCCCCTCTCATTATTTCCCATAATGCAAATCATTTCTGAGGGACTGATTTCTATTAGGTCAAATGCTACTTTTCTTTTCTTTTCTTTTCTTTTTTTTTAACATAAAATACAATGGAGAATATGATAAAGCCATTAGCTTTGGAGAAAATTAAGTGGGAAACTATATTCTTCACAGTAAAAAAAGTTGCAGAATGAAAATTTCCCTTAGAAGTGTTTGATGGCACTCTCATCTAAAACTACTTGAAAGGATCTCCGTGTTTTTAAGGCATCCAAACCCAATACATTCATTGACTTCTTCAAGAGATAAGCATTTAGAACCAGATCTAATCAATTCTTGGTTCCCCCCTCACCAAAACCCACTCCACCTGCCCACCATCTGGGCAGAAGAACAAATTACATTTCTAGAAAAGAGTCATTCAACTCCAGAGATAGAACCTGTTAAAGGGAATTACAGTAGAAAGTGGAGAGAACATATTCTTATTAATCATCTAACCCAATAAAAAGCTATTCTTTTATTTCTCATAGTTTATAACTCATCTGCTTCATTCTCAACAGGTCAAACTTAATGTTTCTCTGATAGTTGAAGCTCCTTTCTTATTAGACAGCTTTTTAGGGGATCTCTTCAGGAATATCCCTCTTAAAATAAAAAGGAATTAGAAAATTACTTCCGCCCTGTATAAGGCTCCTTCTCCATTCTAGAAAAGCAGTGTCCATGCTGAATTCTCTGTACTGGCTGACCCCCTGCTGATCCATGGGTGGTCAGACGGTATCACACCTATAATCCCAGCGCTTTCGTGAGTGCCTGACATACAGGAATGGCTGAGTTCCCATTAAAACTGAGCAACACAATCACTGGAGAAGTTTAAATAAATAAATACATAAATAAATAAATTATTAAAAAAATACATACCCCAAACGCAATGATAAGAGGACTCAAGCTGTTGACTTGTCCAGACTCATCAGGCCACTTCCTAGACCCCACTGTTGTAGTTCTTTCTGAATACCATTTACCTTTACATTTCAAGCTGTCTCATTTCTTTGTCATATGTTTTCACTGCCCTTCACACTTAATAAGTAATTCGTACTATCTGTGCCCATAGATTGTAGCTGAAAAAGGCAGCATGAGTAATGGTCCAAACCCCAATGTCAGGAGAATAAAAAGTAAAGGAATTTGCATCCTAAAGGTCTTTTGCCACAATACATGGAAAGAGTAAGATGACCCAAAATAATTACCAGGAAGGACAGCTCCTGCCACAAACAGAGACTCTCTAGTCATTACAAGAATGGAAGAGAGTTTAGGTCAAGGCAGTAATAACATAGAAACCATACTGATGACTTGGTTGATTCTATAAATGGTAAAGTTAAAATATTGCAAACTATCATGTTCCCAAATCTAGACTATACTTTGGTCAATAACTTACAAGAGGCACAGAAATCTACCAGTATTTTGTATGATTCCTACAAACCATTTTTCCTTTGGAGGATAATTTTAAGATCATTTTGCTGCATGGGGAGCCCCTATGTAAAAAGGCCCGTGCTGGGGATTCAAAACCCACCTAGTTCTTACCATGAAGAATAAAGTCTGAGAGGAGATGTCATTCTCTAGTTTTATCTAATAAATCTGATGGCAACAAGCTTTGATACCCTTGGATTGTTTCCTCTTGTAGATCAAATCCTGCCCCCATTCCCCCTCCAGTTACACAGTGACTTGCAGTAGCCCTATTTTGAGAACTGAGCAGAGTTTCTGAAAAACAACAGCCTTCGGTATTACTGAAAGGCCCCTTACATTCTTTGAAATTGAAAGCAAAAAAAAAAAAAAATTGAAAGCTATTGTACAACTACCTTGGACTTCAAAATACTAATCCAGTGTCTGTTCTTTTCATTAATTTTATTATACATCAGCATATATGTGAATCTGCTAAGAACGGGTGGAGAAAAAAGTTACAGGAAAACAGCTAGAGAGAGACTTCATATAGTTGACGTTCACCAAGACATGGACCCTCGTATTGGTTACCCACATGACACAGAGCAAGTCGCAGCAAAGTAAATGATCTTTGAGGGGAAATGTAGTATTTTTAAAGCTGCCCTGGTCTTAACCACTTTTAACAATTTTTGCTGGTTGCAAACTCCCAGACGCCATCGGAGCTCAATCCTCTACTGAGCAATTAGCCAAAAGATGCCCAAAATGCCTTCCTGATTTGCTCTTCTGAGTCAAGCAGCCTGACACACTAGGACCAGTGGCCCACTATGGACTTGGGACAGTGCCTCCCTGGCTGGTAGAGGAAGCAGTGCCTCTGGTAGATATTCACTGACATCTAACATGCAGGCATTCTAAAGGGTATTCGGGATAAAACCGACAGATCCTCTTCTTCCCCAAGAGTACTTTTTCTTTTAGATCACACAACAGGGAATTAAAGTGCTCAACCAAAATCCCCGATAGGAAACATAAATCTCTAGAATGTTTTAATGACATTAATATCTCCCAAATGCCTAAAAATATTTCTTTAAAATGAGTTAAGAGAAAATGGCCTTCTCGTTCATAAGACCCAAGCACTCCAAAGTCCTGAGAAATGACCTCCCGGACCCAGAAAATAATAAATTAAGAACTCAAGGGCCCTTTTTTTTTCTTGCTTGCTTTTTCTCTTTCCAAGTGTTGCCTTCCTCTGTGGGGAATAAGTTAAAAAGAACCAACCCATCCATGGCAACTATGTGGAGAGGTGTGAGCCACTTCCAGAAGTGGACTGATATGCTTGTGAGGAGTCATGATATAGAATGCTGTCAAACCTCCTTAGTCCCCCCAAAAATGGAATCATGGTCCCATCCCTCTGCATTCACTGATCTGGGTTTCCTGCCGCTCTTTCTGAAGAACACAGGGTTCAGCCCCCTCCCCAAAACCGATGCTGTCCAAGAGGTGTGACAGCTTGAAAGCCCTTATGGAAAAGATAGCACGGGTGACACAGGGCAGCTTTCAGTCCAAAGCAGTAATGGGAGCAAGAGCCTTCTCCACCTTGCAGGTCAGCTTTGGTCAATGCAACTTTGTTAGTAAAAGAACAGAAAAGGTGAAAACAATAACCAGAGGTTAGTAAGAGGTACAGTCAACCAGGGTAACATTACAGAAATGAAAATAACAATCGGCATAAGCAACATCACTCAAACAGACAGTTAAAATGCTCTACGGGTTCTCCAGAGACAGCACACATGGGGGATGTGGGGACCCAGGCGAAGCAGGCCTTGTCAGAGCCACGTCAGCAAGCAGAGCGGGGGCAGAAAAACACTGGACTCGACAAAGCACAAGCAGGGATAACAAGAGCCTTCCCACATCCACGCAGCCAACCCCAAGGCATATGGTCCAGGAAAATGATTCTCCATGACTCAGGATAAGCATCAAGAAATCAGGGTGGTGCGCGGCCAGACTGAAAGACACGTGTGCACAACCCGACCGAGCCCGCAAAAAAAATAAGTCTGCACATCTAGGAGTTAATGATGGAAGAGTCGCTTCAGAGCACTCCTTGTAACCTCCTGAAAATGCCACCAGGGAATGTGGCGCTCGAACTGGGCCTGTGCGTCAAGGTGATCTGGGAACTCCAAAGAGCTCAATTGGACTGATTGGTAAGAATATAGCCAAACCCAAATGGCTGCGAGCAAAAAGGCACCAAACCGATGTCCTTTTCATTTATTCATGCCAGGCTCGAAATGAAGCACGTGTGTTTCTCTCAGATGTTTACCATCTGGCATTGTGGAATCGTGTTTCCAGCCAACCCATGCCTTGGTCTCTGCAGCAAAGCTGGCCTCCAGATAGAAAGAGATATTTACCCTCTGAGAATAAAACCAGACATGATTTCAAAAGTCCTAGCCCAAACCGAGGGGCTGCAAGTCACAGCTAGATATTGGCTAGGTTGTCCAGGAATTGTGCTTAATTTCTGAAGTACTATACTCCGCATAAAAATTAAAACCTGTTTTGAGATCTTCTTCTTTCTTAGTATAAACAATTGGGGGACAGAGTCGTAGATTAATACATTTAAAAAATAATTTTGGACTCTTTGCACTTAGATATGAGAGGGAAAGTAGTACATTTACTACTTAGAGATCTTGAAATACCACCATCAATGACTTTGACAAGAACATATGATACATCCTGGCCTGTGTACCCCAGAACGTGAGGCTAGGACACACTTGCCATCTCAAAGGGATGCAGTTCTTAGTTTTTAGTAACAAATCCTCGTCCCCTACATATTCATTATTCTATATAGAGAAATGATAAATCAGGAAGTGTATTCCATTTCCTGGGATTTCCATCCTGAACATTACTCAAAGGCCTTCTGGAGGGTTCCATTCTATGTACAGAGATTCAGAATGAGAAGGACACCTGTTTGCAGTCTCTCTAAGGCTCTGTGCTCCTCGTTTCCCTCCTCGCCATCTCCTTCAGCTTCATTTCCACACTGCCCTAAAAGGCTCCTGGGATCTCTTCTAAGGGCTTATTCACATGGTGTAAACTTCCAATGACAGTAATTTATGCCTTAACCCACTTTGGGGCCATTTTTCCTGGCCACTTAGGCTAATTATCCAAGTCATCTGTGTACAATAAACAAGGACCTTCTTCCCTCCTCACTCATTCTCCACTTCATCCCACCCAGCGGGGCGGTCATAATGCTCCGTGGGTAATCATCGCAATTATCTCCATGGCAATAGAGTGCAGGGTTAGTAGGCTCCTGGGACTCGCCATAGATTCGGATGGTGGAAGCATCAAGTCACAATATCCGGTGCTGAGCAATCACCCAGATCCAGAGGAAGGTCGGACCCCACTATAATGCATGTGATGAGTCATGCCAAGCTGCACACAGAGATGGTGGTAGGGATGGGACCATTTTCCCCAATTTGATGGGTAATTTCCTTGTGCTAATGCTCTCACTGCTTCTCTTCAAGATTCTCTTAAGTGGACTCCATCCCCCCACCATTTATACTCTACCTTTTAATCTACTCTTCAAAAGTTAGTTTAGACTGCCTTTTAGTCCAATACAACAGTTCTATCTCCTTACACCCCAACTTTTAATACCCTGCAGAAGTCTGCTTCTGATACAGTAGGCCACGGACACGTGTGGCTACTGAGCATGGGAAAGGTATGTAGTCTGAATTGAGGTGTGCTGCAAGTATAAAATACATGCTTGGTTCTGAAGGCTTCACGTGGAAAAAAATGAATGTGAAAGGTTTTATTAATAATTTTATATCAGTGCATGTTGAAATGATAATATGTTGGATATACTGGGTTAAGTGAAATGTAAAATTAAAATTAACTTTACCTGTTACTTTATCTTTTTCACATGCAGCTAGTATACCAGGAAATTTAAAATTACATATGTGACTCACATTATATTTCTATCAAGCAACATTGCTATAGAGTTAAATGGATGATTCCTGTTAACTTGTAAATCTAAAAAACGGATTGCATGACAAGAATATTTAACATCTGAAGAGTACTTTATGCTTTTTAATGTGTGCTTTTATGTTTTAACTCAATCTGATTAATTATTGAAGGATAACTGGAAATTCTGTCATTCCACAATCTTTGAAACAGAGATATTCGATTTAATTCCCAAATGTTACATTTATCTCAGCATTGCCCTTAATGCCTGAAAGAAGTAAGAGACAAAAATCCTTGATTTGAATGACATTATGCATTTTCAGGAGGAGAAAGCAAAGTGGCTACTTAGAACGTCTGGTGATCCCCACCTCCTGTCCTCCCACGTACACAGACCATGTTTGGCCCACTGGATATAAGAAATATTCCTGGCTAAAGGCAAACTGGAGCGGGTTATGGGAACAACCGGGCATTACTAGTCCACGTGGGAAGCTGACTCTTAGGTAAAGGGAAATGACTTCCACACTGCACATCAGCGTGTGAAGCGGACGGGAAGCCTTTATAAAAATGTGGCACGTGAACCCACGTGAAAGCTGGTTAAGAACAGGAGCAATACATGAAGTTAAAAACTTGGAAGACGAGTGAATGCGTTTGATGTGGTAAATCAATGAGAAAAAAACACATGTACGTTGCACACACAGAACTATGAGGCTCAACCAGACGGAAGAGTACATAGACCCTGCTGACTGGTCAGACACCTTTGACTTTCAAGTTAGTTAAGGGTCACCTTTTTGGCCTACCCAGGGCCCCTGGGAAAGCCTGAAAACTGTTCACTGCTGCCCTCTGCTGGTTAAACTAGATTGTTTTTGTTGTAAAGACCTGGAATCAAGAAGACCTGTAAAATTCAGTTAATATCTTAAGAGACAGTAGGTCATCTACAGCAACAGGCTGAGCATGGCTTGCTGTGTCACACTGATGGGCCTGCAATGTTCCTAGATGTCTCACACGAGAGCACATTTGTAAAGGATAATCTTACTGTTTATTGAGTACCTACTACGTCTGTACCAGGCATTTTACATATAGCTCCAATTTACATAGCTTACCTTCCAAGGCAAGTTTCATTGCCCCACTTTGCAGTTGAGGAGGATAGAGCTCAGAGAGGTTAAGTAACTTTCCAAATGTCACACAGTGAACAAGAGTTACTACCTGGATCTAAACCCAGGTCTTTCTACCATCAACACCCATGCTATTCCATGACATCACACTAACGAACTGCCTAAGAATGCCTGATGTCTCATAAGTACTCAATAAATGTCAGTTCCCTTCCCTCATCGTGGCATTCTGACATCATTTCCCTACCTCCTGCTGAGTTTGCATTAAATGAAGCAGTAGTTACTACAAACATTTCATTAATAGTGACACCCATATAAAAGTCTCTGGTATACCTCCCGATGTATAAAAATATAAATAAAAACCCCTACTGCCCTTTCAGCCATGCTGGAAGCAAAGGTACAAGTCAGGAGGAGTCTGATGTCAATGCCAGGGAAGGTCCTCTACTGGCAAGTATGTGACACTGGGAAGACATCTGCCAACATACATTCCCAGGGTCTGTGGCCCATGTCTTGACATACTGAGCCAGGGACAGGAGGACCCCAATAATGATGCAATGTCAGATGGCAAGTGGGAAGGATAGAGGACTGGGAAACAGTAACGAGGCACTGGCAGAGGCAGCAGAGAGGCTGGTGCTTGCGTCCAGGCTGTGGCTTAAAAAGAAGAAAAGCTGTACCTTCACAGCCACGCTCGATCTGTCCACTCCGATGCAGGGCATCATTGATGAGGTCTGGCAGGCGCCCGTTCAAATCCACTGATGCCAGACAGCCCTGAAAGCCATCCCGGGAAGCCACCAGCTTTGGAAGGTTGCTGTACATGCCTTGGGCCAGACCCGCCATGTAGAGGTCACCTGGGAAGGAAAGCGAGTAGCAAGAGCAGCTGGGTAAAGGGTAGGGAGACGAGACTCAGCTAGAGTCAACGCACATTAGACGATTTCATAGGCAATGGTAACAGAGCTGGGGGGAGGGGGTGGGAATGGCATCAACAACTGCTTACCAGAGTCCCTACAGTGCAGAAAGAAGACACTAACATTGCTTATGTCATTCATTTTCTACATGCCATCTCACAAATTTTGATCACCATATTCAGTCCATGAGGTAGGTATTGTTCCCATTTTATGATGAAGTAAATATTAACAAGATTTCCAACAAAACAACCATCTACCCAGTGCATTTTATGTGCTTCTTACCAATAATATGTGGAGGATTTTATAGACATTAGCCCATCAAAACTCACAACAGCCCGTAAAGGTAGTAACAATTATTATCCTCATTTTGCAAAAAAGTATAGAGAAGCTGAACAAGGCTAAGGAATTTTACCAAAGTCACCCAGGCAGTAAGAGATTCAGCTGAGATTCCAAAACCTATACCACCTCCTCTGTATTAGGACAGCTCCGCATTCTGACATTTATCACCTCACATTCAGCCCCCCGCATGCCTGAGGTTTACACAGAAAACGAACCATCCCTTGAGGAGTGGTTTAAGTAAAAACTGCATTTTGATATCATTCGATGTGGTTAAAATAGGTATGCACGATGTCTCAAAATGCATGGAACCCCTAACCTGTAGTTTGCCTCTGCAAACAGCTTCGATGATAAATGCTCTAAAGGAGCCTGGGTGACTCCGTCGGTTAAACGTCCGATTCTTGGTTTCGGCTCAGTTCCTGATCTCAGGGTCATGATCTCAAGGTTGTGAGATCGAGTGTGGTGTCTGACTCTGCACTC
Source organism: Ailuropoda melanoleuca (assembly GCF_002007445.2). Lineage (NCBI taxonomy): Eukaryota > Metazoa > Chordata > Mammalia > Carnivora > Ursidae > Ailuropoda > Ailuropoda melanoleuca. Next base: position 19,180,374 of record NC_048231.1, on the reverse strand, counting down.
ATCAGGGGTCTGCTTGAGATTCTCTCCCTCTGCCCCCCTCCCCACTCACGCATTCTCACTCTCTCTCTCTCAAATCAATAAATTAAAAAAAAAAAAGAAATGCTATAAAAAGGATAAACTTCTTTACAAGGTTTACCTTTCAAATCCAGATTTTTGGCCCCATTGATAACCTGAGTGACCACTTTAGTGTCCACTTTCAAGCTGTGGGTGTTACTGTTGTCCCGGGTGATGACAACGTTGTGCCACTGGTTGTCATTCAGGGGGCGGTCACTGTTGCCTTTGATCACGTTGGGACCATTCCCAAGGTCAAACACGTAGTGTATGTACCTGTGAGCAACAACAACCCCGTGAGTGGAGATGCCCTCGAGTGGTTAAATGGCAACGTGCATATAACTGACCCTGAGGGCTTCGCAGCCCTCACGCTAACCTGGCAACATGCAGGAATAATTAAGGCATGATCTGGGATTCTAAGAGTCATAGCCTGTTCTGTCAGACTTCACTTTAATTCCACACTTACAAGGGTCACTTCTTTACCATGATCCAAAAACCCAGTCACAAAGTAGTACAGGTGGTACATCCCCAAACACTAGAGGGCGACACTTAAACTCAGTCGATTGTGGATCTGTTTTCTGGGTTTTATTCCAGTTTTGTTTTGGTTTTTTTTTTTTTTTTTTACTATTTTCCAACACATGGTAGTAAAATATCTTGCAGAAAGAACAGCGTTTAAAACTGCATATAAATGGGCTAATGAAAGTGCTGAAAATACTATATTTCATTTCTTCCTATAGATTTAGGCGTTGTAGAGAACACTGCCCCAGAGCACTGTATAAAGGATATACACTCTATCCCCCTTTTGCAAAAATGACCTTCTTTCCTATAGGTTTACAGGACTATATTTCATGGTAAAAAGTCTGATAGTATGGAGTTAGCGGAAGATGTTTAAACGGACTAATGAATTCCTCTTCCTTCCAGCCCTAACCATTATACAGGTTGTTTTTTAATCAGTGAGGGTGAGAGCAGGTATCGGGAATAGAGGGTGGGGAGCAGAATGGATACTTTTCTTTTCACGTCCACATTTTATGTTGGGCTTGAGCTGAGAGACCTGGTATAAACGATGTGAGCTCTTCCACTTACCCCTTGACCAGTTCAACTGCGATGAAGTCATTGCCGTCACCACTGTTGAAGAGAATGAAGCCATCCGCTGAGGTGGTCTTGAACTGGAAGAAGAGGTGCATGGAGGTGTAGGCCTGGAGGGTGGCCAGACTCAAGTAGCTGCTCTTGGTCTTGAAGGTGACGGGGTCGGCGATAATGTTCCTCAGTCCAAAACGAGCCTTCAGTTCGCAGTAATCAATGTCGCCATTTTTGCACAGGTCGATGTAGAGCAGGCCATTGAACATGAGGCTCTGCAAGTGGCCAATGAAACTGGATGGGACAACGGAGATGTAACGCTTCTCCGTCATGATTCCGGTCTCGATATTGTGGAATTCCAAGCGGGTATGGTCCCCCACCATGGTACCTATGAACGTGACAGAGGAGATCACACAAGTTATCGCGTTTTTGTCACAGCATCTTTACTGTATCTTTTAGGTTTCCACACAAAATACTCAGTTCCAGAAAAAAAATGCCCAGTATAGTAGACAGCTGATGTGACCTCAGTCAGCGGGCGGATTCGTGGCCAAGGCTGAGTGATACGCCCTGCGGCCCGTGCTCTCATGCAGCTGCTCAGAATGTCCCATGATATGAAAGAAAATATAAGATCATGGATAACTCAAGTTAAAGGACAAAGTGATTCGTGTTTCTCCCTTCAGGAACAATTGGGTATGAATGCATACTATCAGAAAAAAAGTCTTGATTGTCCCAAACCTTGTAAAGATAACAACAAACAAGCATGAGCATTCACTACCAAATACCTCTTGATGTAATAATTCACCACCTAGTACCTGTGGAAAGATTCTATTGTGGAACATGTGTTAATTTTTTTCTGACCATTGCTTTTTTCTGATAACACCCCTAATTTCCCTTTGGAAATTTCTCTACTTTACCTTAAAACCATCTGGGCTGGACGAAGCTGACCATAACCCAGCTCTTGAAGTAATCAGCCTACCCAGGCTGGACCACTCAACATGATTTTATCCCCCTAGCCATAGGTCTATGGACTAACAAGGTGGTCTGCAAACTTTAGCATGCCTCTGAATCACATGGAGGGCTTCTTAATACACTGTTCCCTGAAGCCTGCTCTCAGAGTTTATCATTCCAAAGTCTGGGGTGTGGCCTGAGAACATGGGATTTCTAATAAATTCCAAGGTGATGCTTGAGTAGTGGGTCTAGGGACCCCCCCCCTTAGAACCAAGGGATCAACAGTAACATAAGCTGGAGTATTTAGTAGTTACTCAGTAGTTAAGTCTAGTTATATTAAGCTCTGGGGCTTTTGCTAGAACACCTATGAGAGAGGCATTCTTTGTAAACAAGGCTTATTGAAGGGGTAAGAAGCAAGGCCAGAGCTGCTGGAAACCATGTGAAAACCAGAGAGATTGGGCCTGCCTGAGGACACAGCCAACCCAGAAGCCAACCACAAAATGGAGAGAAACAGTTTCTCTAGGATGGTGCCATTCGAAGGTCTGGATTCAGCAGCAAAAGCCAGACTTAAAAACTAGACGGCAGTAGATTCCCTTCTGCACTTCAAGCATTTAAGGTGGGTGTCTGACATTTGCAACTAAAGGATCTCCAGCTGCTACAAAGGAACCAGTAGCCCTTTCATTACCTGGCTTACCTAGAAGTGAATGACTGGGGCAGGGAGTCCTGAAGGGGGCTTGAAATAAATACAAGAGGATGGAAATTTTAATAACAAAGTCAAGGAAAACGCAATAGTATGGTCAGAGTAGAACGTGGCTCCCCCAACATTTGCATGGGCACATCATTACAATTTAACAAACCATGTCCTGATGCCCAAGTGCTGAAGAAAGGACAGGGAGAATCCCTCCTTCTGCCCTCTCCTGTTGTTTCCATCCACACTGAAGAAACTCCACTAGCAAGACACTCTAGCCTCTCTCTACTCCCCCTGTTCCAGCTTTCCAGAGGAAAAGGAGTGACATAATCTGGAAGACTAAAGAAACTCTACAGAGAAACTGTATTTCCATAGCTCAGCCCCTGGCATTTCCTGTTTCTCCCTAGAGGAGCAAGCTGTCTGCAAGATACCCCCAGTGTACCCCACACAAGCCCCAGCATGGGTGTCAGAGGAGCAAGCCATGCTTCAGTGGCAATGCCCACCTAAATCCTGAATTAGCGAGCGTTGAAGTGGGCAATTCCAATTCTGGAATTCAGTAGATGTTAACCCCATTTTTCCATACCAGTGTTACCACTAACAACATGATACTTGACTTTTACCAGCCTTGCATTTGTTTTTTTCTCTATTGGTGTAGAACTCAGGTAGCAGGGGGAAAACAGAGAGAGAGAGAGAGAGAAGGGGATTATATTTTCTCAGGTCCGTTAAACTTCAGTACCTGGGAGATTCACCCAGATCTCACCTTCAGATGCTCAGTATTAATGTCTTCTCTTTGGGAGCATACTCAGACCTGATGCAGGGAACTGTTTATAAGCACCAAAATCAGATTTACGTTTTATGAGCTTCTATGTGGTGTTTTGACAACTAGCGACAAATCATTCGCTTAATATAAGCAAAAACAAAATAATGGTGTTGGTTAAATTAAGTATAAAATTGTAATAGAACAAAAATAAAAATGTAACATAAATCTGCTAACAATTGAATAACGAGGAGAGCTACTGTATAAAATTACTTAGTACTGAAAATTGCACTGGTCATGAATGAAAACTAACATAACCTAAACCCACCTGCTCTAGAACAACGAAGCGACTGAAATATTCACCGCTGATATGCCTATAGCTGTTCATACAGGGCTGAGGCTGGAGCTAGAGAAGAATGGGGAAGGGAAACCACAGCCAATCTGCTTGGGGACACAGCCACTAAACCATGATGATGCTGGGAGCCATGCTAATTCTAATTTTTAAAAAGGAGGAGGAGAGGGACACCTGGGTGGCTCAGTTGGTTAGGCATCTGCCTTCCACTCAGGTCATGATCCCAGGGTCCTGGGATGGAGCCCTGCAGCTGGCTCCCAGCAGGGAGCCTGCTTCTCCCTCTGCCTGCCACTCCCCCTGTTTGTGTGTGCTCTCTCTCTCTCTCTCTGACCAGCAATGAGAACTAAGAAGTGGTAAGGGGTGATCCTTGCTGAAGACTGGGATTCCAAAAGAAACCTGAAGAGACAATTTCAAAGTCAACAGGGAGCTCTTAGAGAAATTATAGATAAATTGGCCTCCAGAGTTGAGGAGTTAGGAAATTCTGCTCACTAGAAAATGAATTTCATAAAGCAAGAAAATCATGTACAGTGCTGACAGAGAGAAGAGAGACTGGAGAAGGATAAGAGAAAGGAAACTAACAATGGAATTTGAGAGCACAGCCCGTGGACAGGGACTGATTTAAGGTTTTAGGATGAATCTCAGCGCCTCAAGGAGAAGTGGAGGTGGGGGGAGGTGGAGGGAGGTGGGCAACAGGGGGCCAAATCAGAAAAGGGACTGCTTCTCCAGGTACTAAAGGAACTCACTTGGCTGTGGATGGAGGTTCCCCCAAAAAAACCTGCTATTGCACCTGGAGAAGGCATTAAAGAGATCACTTAAAGTTCAAACCTTGTGCCAAACTAAGCAAATAAATAAATACACACACACACACACACACACACACACACACACACACACACCTGTGTATCATCTAATCAATATTAGTAACTGGGAATCTTTCATCATCTCCCCTGAAGGCTGTCTATAGACTAAAACTCCTTTCTGGCTCAAGGGGCAAATACGTCCATACTCCACAACAGCTGCTTTCGAATTTCAGAGGGAATAGGAGTAATTTGGGAGAAAGATGATAAAAAAAAAAAAAAGAAGACTACTGAATACTGTTTATGTGCCAGGCCCTGTGCTAGGCACTTTAGAACCACCACCAAATGCCATTATCACAATCAATAGGTATCACTATCTTGCGTTCAAGAGGAGGACACTTAGCTTAGAGAGGTTAAGCAATGTGATCAGAGTTCATACAGGTGCTACGTGGCAGACCCTCTAAATGAACGCAGGTGTGTCCAGTTCCAAAGCCCACATCTTATCTTGGACACTACACAGTGGAGAAAAAGCTCGACTTATTCCTTACGTTATTGTGGGTGGAATTTAAATGGTGCAATGTCCACACTGAAGTCACTGTGACGGGTTCACACCCCTTCCCAGTGGCCAAGCACCATCACGTCCCTCCATCTAATTCACATGTAATATTAGCGCACCGTGTTGCCTTGACTCCTATCCACACTTTCACTTCATATCTCACTGATGGCCAACAGCAGTCTAGGCACTGGCTCTCAGAATGATAAGGTCTGTGGAGAACATAAAGCTATAGGAAACCTTTCCAAGTTCCANAAAACCTGTCCAAGTTCCACCTGTAACTTCCTACCAGGCATCTACTGGACAAGCACATAGGCTCTGAGGCTGCACTGCCGGGGTTAGGTAGCTTTTCTGTGCCTCGGTTTCCCAAATGTGAAAGAGGTATGAAGTCTCCAGGATTAGCGGTATCAATGCACAAAAACTCCTTAGAACGGTGCCCAGTGCTTAAATTGTTAGCTATGAATAATGCATTATTCTGCTTTTTTTTCCCTTTCTCTAAAATGTGTTAATAATTTTCTGGTATTTCGATTATTTATCACTCTTTTACTAGAACACAATCTCTTTTTAAGTGGAAACTACTTCTCACCTCTTCTGAGCGTTCTGTAGCGTTTAGCAGAGGGCACTGAGCACAGCAAGCACCCTCACATCTGAGGAAGGAGGCTGTATCTGGACATTTGCTTTGCAGTCAGAGTTTGGATCATTGCCATTTCTACATACAAAGTTCCTGGTCAACACTAAAAGCTCAGCAAGGAAATAACGGGAAAGACTTAGAGGAGGCAACTTGACCTCCCTTGGCTCCCAGGCATGGGGAGGGAAGTTAAGAAAATGGAGGCTTATAAAGTCTCATAAAGGACGCATAGTTTGCCCACAATCTTCCAGCTCCACCACTCCCACACCCTTTTCTCCACAATACCAAAATTTTTCAAAAGTATATGCTGTAAAATGTTATAATAATAATAATAATAAAAGTTCTGGAGCCAAATAAACTTGGTAAACACTTCCCATGTAATTATCGGTGATTAGCAATGTGTATCAGCAGAGTAAAGGCTCCCAGTAAGTCTTGCAACAAAGAAATCCACTTCGTTCTGTTTAACCTAACATTTCCAAATTCCATCTCAACGAGAGGAACAAATTTTCCTGGGAAAAGGACTTTTTACAGCCGTACGTGCTGTGTAGGATAAGGGACAGAAAAGGAAGTCAACATGAGCCAGAAGAGAGTTGAATCTCTGTACTAGGAAGCAGCTCTGGGTGGAGGGGGTGGTTCATGCAGCTTTAGATCCCAGTTCTGAGGGGCATAACCCAAGTGAAGTACGCTTTTAATTTACTCTTGATAATAGAAATCCAGCTCAATCAATCAGGCCATCAATCTTTATTAACTGTCAAATGAACTTAATACCTTTCCAGGAATACATTGTATTACAGTAAATGAAAACCACCAGGCTAAGGAATATTTCTTTCCTTGCTTTTGATTTCTTATGAGTGTGACCTATTCTTTGCATCATTTCTACAAACTAGCTGAAAATTTGACACCCTAGGAGACCTTAAACAGCATGAAAGGAATTATTAAATAATCCAATAAGACACTACTTAATAACCTGAGGACTGTGTGGTATTTTAGTTTCATTGCCTGATTTTATGACTTCTGTGAGCTAAAATTAAAATTCCCAAACCCATTATCACCGTAAGAAGCAATCCAAGGTTGTAGCTCATAAGCAAAATAGCTCTTTTCTTCTCCTAGATTTCTTTATCCTTATGGCTGCTCTTTTCCATCAGCAGTAAAGCAGGGGATAAGGGTTCAAAATGAAAGAGCTTCATTAATTTCAAATATCAAATTACTGAATGACTCGGGCCTTCCATGGTGTAGTCCTGCTTTTTAATTATTAGCGGTAAGAGAAAGCACACTTTATAATTACCTTTATTCTAAAGTTTCTATAAAAGAATAATGACCAAGGGAAGCAATACACATTACTGTACCCTCAGTTCTGCAGTTCTTTATGGCCACAGCTTTGAGGGCATGCAATTTCCTGGGAAAATAAAAGCAATCCGCTGTGCAGAGAGATCGGGGTGAGGTCGCCATCTAGTGGCTGCCATTCATTTCATGCTCTTCACGGGAATAGCATCACCGGGCTGCGGGGCTCAGCCCCGAGGAGCTAGTAAGGGATGTGTGGAGGCTCCTGTCTGCATTAACAGCCCACGGGGATTTCTTGAATAATTAATTCAGGATGCCTGTGGGTTCTAAACCATATAACCATTTTTACAGCTCTTTGCTTACGTTCGTTACGTAAAGCTGTTACCCTTTCAGACATGCAGGAGAGTAACCTTACCTCCCACTATGAAGGTGTTTATGTACTTACAACGGGAGGGTTTTGGATACTTACTATGGTTCTGTTTGACTTCATTTTTGAGGGGAGCGGGGCAAGTGTTGTCGTCTACACTAAAATGTACTCCTCACATCACCCTAATGCATCCCATTGTATTTTTCCCAGATGGTAATAGAAATCATTTTTTATGATGGATTGTGAAGTCCAGCAAGTACCCTGATTTGGTGACATCACACAGACATGGGTTTGCAGCGTGATTACACAGCTCCTTCTAAGTGCCATGTCCTCTAAGTAAATGACAATGAGAACACTTATCTTGCAAGGCAATGGGTATTACAGATTAAAGAAGCTGATACATGTAAGACGGCTATCCCAGTATCTAGGGCCTACTGGGCACTGGATGTATGCCTCCTGTTCTTCCTCTATCCAGAGATTCCTCTACACACACACACACACACACATACACACACACTCCTACCTGTACGCATACACACTACAATTCCAGACTCCAAAAGGATAGAAGCTCAGGCTCATGAATATAAAATTAAATTATAGGACCCCAAATTGCAGAACCTTACAGCTTGGAGAGAGCCTTAGCAGTATAGAATTTCAGGTTTAAACATGAGGAAATGAGGAAAAAGGTTTATCATATCTGTCCCAATGGCAAAAAGTATTTTAGTTACAATGACTGTATTAAATCCCAGGGATCCTGACTCTAATTTGACTGTCCTATTCACAGAAGAATCTAGAGAGAGTTTGCGCCACTGACTTCAACTGACAAGGACCAGACATGGTAAGTGACTTTTCCAACATCCGGCAGAGAATTCACGTCACGGCCCAGATCTCCTGACATCAACAGCGCTCTACAGAATAGTCGGTATTGCCCCTCAAATTTTCTTCTCCCATAAGGACAAGAGTTCTGCATAACAGAAATGCACTGCTCTGGAATGTTAGAGAGTACAGACTTATTTGGAGATGACATGGAAGGTGCCCTCTCTCTTCCACTTTAGACCTCATCAAATTACCCATCAAATTTTGGCCAAAGAGCTACCTTCATAAGCCACTCCTGGTTTCTCCAACCCAAAATGAAAATTTTCTCTTCTGACTGACAATGACAATCTTATCCACCCATGCTAGAATCTCATTACATCCATTTTCATCTTATTTTCAAATGCCTGGGTCCTATCTAATCGACTAGATTGGCTCATTATTTGAGGAAACATAATCTCTTGTGCTTCCTTCATATCTTCTACCTATGGCTTATGTGAAGCTTTGAATGTTCCTTTCCATATGGATGGATTCATTCATTTATCCACTGTCCTCCTAGAATGTGAATTCCACCAAGCCAAGGACTTGCTTATTTGTTCACCTCCCCATGCTCAGTGCCTTCTAAAGCACTGCTCAGTATAGGGTAGGTACTCAATCAATAACAATTAAATACATGACTAAATAAATGAATAATTATTCAGCCCCTTCTAAGTGGCTTGTAGTGATCTTAGTACTTACTTTTACCTGTAATGCTCTGAATTTCTGGTTTACCCATCTTCCTCCCCTAGAGAGTGAGTCATTGATTGAGAGAAGAAACTGGCCATTGGGGAAATGATTGATAAGTGATTTTTGAATAAATGAATAATAAAGGAGGTACCGAACTCTACGTCTACTCTCCAGACACATATTCTATGCCTAAGGAGAGAGACCCATCAACATACAATGACAGTAATGGGTAAGTTCTATAATACAGATCAATGAAAAGGGATTATGAAAATACAGAGGAAGACCTTCGTAGCCTTACCTGAGCTTGTCAACGAGAACATGTCACATGACTTCCATTAAGCAAAATAAAACTTGTTTCAAAAAACCCTTTGCTCGCTGAATGACGAAGAAGACGATGAAAGCAAAGAGAGACAAATTTCCCTACGTAGAGCTGTACTCACCCTCAGCCACATCATCATCCACGGTTAACTTAAGGCTTTTTCCTCTCCGCACCACCCGGACGGTGTGCCATTCATTGTCATTGAGCTTCTGCCCCGCGTACAGGGTCTCAGGTCCTTTGCCTAAGGACGATGGTAAGTGCTGAAGTTAGAATCAATTCTGAAAGCAATGATCATGATATCAGAAATGTCAAAGCCACACTGGCGCACAGGACCCAGTAGCATTTAAGGAATCATATGTGTGCCCCACCACCAAAGCCCATCCCAGTTTGAATGCCCCAACAAGTGTTCCACGATTGTCCCCAAATGCAAAAGTCTCAACTCATATGGACATTGGCAAAGAAGTGAAAGAAATAAGTGCCCTCCTTGGTCTACAGAGAGAAAGTTCTAAAATGCCAAGGGCAGTAAGTGAACATTTATAAGCAACAGCAGTCAGCCGTCATTTTGTTTCTCAAAATCTTAGATTTCAGATGAATTTCTTGAAGATATAGGAAATTCATCATTCATTTTTAGAATCATTTGCTCACTTAGGCATAATACACCAGTCTGGCTTTTGGAGAGTATCCATCAATTGGATGAGAAAAGAGTTTCTGTAATATATACTTTTAACTTGATATTGCCATAACCCATGGTCCTACCAGAATTCAGCAACCATAGAAATCACAACAGTAATCACCACAATAATAATGTTGAGGTCTAAACCCCATAAGTAATGCTCCTGAAGGGAATGTGAGGGGCCCCAGACTTATCTCATTGTTCATCATCCTCCAAAAAGCTCTAAAGATCTAAAAAATGAAATAATGTAAAATGCCAAAATTGAACCCTTTTAGGTCAAAAGAATGTTCAGTAAAAAGTGCTACCAGATGAAGGAATAAACCAAGTTGTCTCAAAAGATCCATGATCACAATGCAACAGAGGGTGTTCAGGTAAACCCTAAGAAAAATCAGGGTCAATGAGGAATTATTGTATTTAGGGGCAGAAGCTGGCAAGATAAACACTGAAGCATTAAAAGAATTTGGTTAGTAATGAGGGAAAAATGTCATGTTTTGCTCACCATTGAACTGAAATGTAAATTTAAAAGGCACAGAAGATTGCATAGAACCAGAGAACTTAGACCAAGTTCGCTGTGTGGATAGCTGAACCCATGGAGAAAGATCCCGCGTGAGTCTTCCTGGATTAGTCAGTCACTATGTAGAAAGCCTATCTCTCGAAATAACTTGGGGGAAAAAAAGATGAAATATGTAACTGGCCAATATATCCCTATGATATTATGCATCTGAAATACTTAAGAATACACTTGGATCCAACATATAGGAACACAGTAGGTGCTTTAATGAGCACTCACTGAACAACTGATGTCTACGTAGGTACTTATTTCTTTGGAAACCATCAACTAAGGTCAATACATTTTTATCTAACTAATTTTGAAAGCTCTATTATATAGTTTTCACTGGCCACTCCACCCCCTCCCCTCCAGATTCCAAAACAGTTCTGAATACATTAAGGGAAAAAAATTTTAAAAATAGTATCACTTGGGTAAATATTTTTTTAAACGAGGTAATTTTCAACTGTACCCTTTAATTCTGAATTATTAGTGTTGCTACTGAATGCTCGTTATAAGAGTAATGATGGGGCGCCTGGGTGGCTCAGTCAGCTTAGCAGCCAACTCTTGATTTTGGCTCAGGTCACAATGTCAGGGTCCTGGACAATGTCAGGGTCCTGGGTCCAGCCCCCGAGCCCCACCAGGCTCTGCACTCGGCACAGTCAGCGGGGAGTCTGTTTTAGGATTTTCTCTCTCCCTCTGCATCTCCCCTGACTCACTCTCTCTCTCTAAAATACATAAATACATCTTTTTAAAAAAGGATAATGATAGCAGTTCACATTTGGGGAAATTTTCTTCTTGAACCATAAAGATTTTCAAAGTAAAAAGGTCTCTTTTAATTAAAATGTATACAACAGATCATTTGTATTTTTTTTTCAGAATGTACCCATATATCAAATGCAGCAAATTCACAAGAATCCTGAGAAATCAATAAAGAAACTTAAAGTCGCCCAAATGTACCCAAAATTGGGTATGACGTCATGAGATCAATGACTCTTAGGGGCAAAAAAAAAATTCGATGATAAACCATTTTATATTCAATTTTAGCTGTTCTTTGTGAGTATGTCTGTCTTAATATTATCTAAAGCATATACATTATGATAGAATTTTTCCTACATCTCCCCTCATTAGATAGCATTGTTCATCATCTCATTAAATTCAGGTCTAAGATGGATGTAACGGTCGCCTTTACAACAGCAAACCACGCAGGCATGGAGAGAAAATGGGCCACATCATGCGGGTGCTTCGGAGCAAGAACAGATGTTCTCTGAAGAAACAAATCTGCCTTTGTTTTGTTTTTTGTGTGTGTGTGTGTTCTTATCCTCTTTATTCTACATGCAAATGCTTCAATAAGAGAGAGGAAAGTAAAGAAAGGCGTAGAAAACATTGGCTATGGAGGCAGCACTGTGACAAAGACAGGCTAGTTACACATTGATAGGCGGCATCTGCTCTTTAGGCAATGTTTGCGCATCACTTAATTTTTACGATTGGGGACAAAATGAGAGGGAGAAATACTAACACCACCACGGTCACAGTTAGCAATATGGCCACCATAGTGTCATACCGGTCACTGGTGTAAAAACAAGCTTTGCAATCAACCCAGTGTGTTTTAAATGCTGCTGACATTTTGCAGATACTTGGAATTTTCTTGTGTCAAAGTCGAACAAAAATATATAACTGTCCTTTTGACTCTAAAACTTTAGGATGTGATGGTCTACGACCAAATGTGTGGAAAAAGACCCGAAATCCCTCGTGCCCTACCGCTTGGCTACAGTTGCTGCCTCCAGCCCCAATAATTCTCATGACTCTGCCAGGAGAGGGGAAAAAAAAAATCCATACCCATCTCATTAAAATGGTAGGGAAATGAATATTATTCATATTCATTTTCAAGCAATAAATACAGAAATCCCAGTGAGCTTCCGAAAAAGTCTCAGCTTCCAGAAGTGGAGAGTCAATGCCATTTATCTTTAATCAAGCCAAAAGGTCAATGCATCCCTACCAGAGAGAAAGTGATGTTTAAACTCAGCTGGAAATGTAGGCAAACAGAGGGCAAGAACAAATCTAATTTGTAGCCTAAGCGTAAAACAGGGTTGATAAGTAATACAAGATGTAGATACAAGGCGAAAGTTAAAACATACAAACCGTTACATTTTCAAAGAAGGGAGATTTCCTCTAGGGAAGACTTCCCTGGCTGATTCAAGCACGAAACCAGCGAAGCAGCATCAGTAAAACAATGAATGTGAAGATAAGGATTAGACAAGGAGGAGGAACTTTTCTTTTTTTTTTAAGTTGGAATTTAAAATGGAACTGATAGGAATTTAATTTTTTTAAAAAATTTTTTAAAAACCCTCAAAGCCATTAATTTTCCTCCATTGTCCTTTTTCTTTTTTGCAGCTGGGAGAAATGTGTTCTGTGATTAGGTACATATTGGATGTATGTATCAGAGGCATGCTTCCTTTTATAGTTTAGTAAATATTGATCACACACACAAAAAGAAATCAACATTTGATTCCTTTTAGGCTGCTTAGATCACCACTGTTTGATCTAAATACAGGAAACTAATAACTTATCTGACACCCTATAGTTGAATTTCCCAAGTAACGACCTCCATGACCCGAGTAAAGAAGCAAAATCACAGTTGAAGATTTCCGGGATGCAGAGGTCTGGAGAAGTGAATGTTCAATTGTTTACTATCATAGGAAAAAGAGCCTTTAATGAATCATTTGGGCGATACCACCGAAATTCCCACTCTTGACCTAGTCTCACTGCAAACTCACTTAGTATATCATCTCTTAGTTAAGACTTGTCTCACCAAAGATGATCTAATTTTCTAACGAATGTGGAAAAAGAATGAGGCATCATGGATGAAAAATACAAGATTATTTTCTTGACCTATCCTACAATAACCCTGTGGAAGGTCTATTTCTTTAAGAAGCCAGAACTAAGAGTAAAATCAAAGTGAAAAGTTAGGGGAAAAGCACTGAGAGAGAAATCATCGCTGATTGCTTGGAGGAAGATGACACTCAGACATTAGCAGACTGTTCCCTCTGGGGTACAGGTAATAGGAGTGCGTGGGGAAAAATCCGTATTTGGGTATCACTAAAGGCACACACCTTCACGAGGTAGACTTTGGATCTTGATGATTTTGAGCCTATTTAGTTGTTTTCTTTTTATGTTTTGTTGTTGCTTTTTGGTACACTCTTCACAGTACATGAATTTGTTATCCCCTCCAGGAGCAACATAACCAGCCAACTCTAAGACGCCCCGATATGCATTAGTTTGTCAATAAATTTCCAAAACCTGCCCAAACCAACTAAACCAGATGGTTTTGCTCATACACAGGGAGTAGAAAGTCCTTCCATCTGCCACAAAGTGTTATCTCCAGAAGTGGGTGGGTAAGACTGGAAACTTACTTTGCTTGGGGGCAGGGGGCAGGGATTAAGGGCACACTATCTATACCATAATCACTTTGCTTTACCCGAACATCTTTCTATTTGTGCAGGAGAGAGAAAGAAACCATACCTTGATTTCCCTCCAAACAATGTTTCACATGAATCAAAATTTCTACAATGCATAAAAAAATATGAAATCCACTCCCGCAGGAAGGTAGAGCAAAAGGCATGTGATTAGACATCTAAATGGCATGATAAATAAATACTGGAAATGACTGTGTTAGGTTAAAGGAACACCAAAAATACTTAAAAAGAGAAAACTTACCTTCATTTCCACCAGCACCCCAGGTTAGGCTGGCTGAGCTAGACAAACATGTTACTAAGCTTAGAGCACGTGTGTTTATCAGTCTTCCTCCCCCGAGAGAGTCGATTAGGCGAATAAAGGCAGGGGTGAGTAGGGGAGTGGGAGTATAGACTAAGGAGGGTGACAGAGAAATAGGAAAGAAGCATCTCATTTTCTGTCTAAAGCAATTTCAGGTTCTGGTTGTTTTCTTCAGGTTGACAACCCAATAGAGAATAAGAAGTGTTTTGTTTTTATAAACTCATTTTTTTTCTCAAACGTATTCATCTCCTTTGAAAAAAAATTAAATCGTTTACTTATAGAGGAACTTTGGTGAAACACCTCATAGAGGTCCTTCCATTCTCACTGGAGTCCTCGAGTCTCAGAAAGGGCTGTCACTTGAACAACAGACATGAATGTAGGAAGTTTTCTGGAAGTCTTCTGTTAAGAAGTCTCCCAGTGAGGTGTGTGAGAAAGACAAGTGACCCAGTTATTCAAGCTGAGTACGTGTATCCTCCTGGAGACCCTGCTTCTCGTTAAAACCCACCAAAAACACCATCAGTAATTATTGGGCTTGAGTGAGTAAATGGCCTATCGAGCCTGCTACATGCAACATATCCACTCTGGGCTGCCATCCCTTTTCCTTGGGCTCATCCTCCACTCTGCTAACAGAGCACTGTTGCTAACCTCTGCCGGCATATCACAGAGACTGTCGAGTCATACACTGAACAGACATTAACTGAGCACCAATAAGGGATCAGGCACCACGCCAAGGTAGAAGATGGAGAGGATATAGACAGACATGGTCCCCCTGCCCTTACAAAGCTTACTGCCTGGTTGGGAGAGGGGAAAGAGGAAGGGCAATACCCAAACGAAAGACCATGAGATCATTTCAGATGGGGTTGGGTTCTATGAAGAAAATGAAATAGTGATACGACGTAAAGTAGTGTGGGCGGAGAGTGGGAATGGAGGGTGGGCTACTTTATAGAGAGTCTCAGAAAGGCCTGTCTGAGGGGACTTCTCCACTCTTGCCCTGGGTACCTGGCTGGATGGAGAGCTCTTAAGTGCGGTTGTCAGAGCAGGCTTTTCTGCAGAGGTGACAGAGAGCCAAACATGAAGATATCTGAGATGCTGGGAAGAGCAAGACCAGAAGCCCAGAATACACGCGGTGTGTTAGAGGACCGATGACAACAAAAAACCATGCTGTGGCTGGAGCTGGTGCCACAAATGTGGTAGGAGAGAAGGTGGTAGGAGAAGGTGGAGGAGAGAAGGTAGAGGAGGGAAGGTGGAGGAGTAAGCAGAGACCAGATCACAAGAGGACCCAAAGGGCTCTTCTAAATGCATCTGGGAGCCATTGGGAGGATTCAGGCGAAGATCCTATGTTTTAACTTAAGTTTTAAAAATCATTCTGGTTGCTATGGGTGCCATGGACCCAAAAAGGCCAATAATGGAAACAAGGAGATCTCGGGGAAGCTGTAAAGGCAGGAAATGACGGTGACTTGGTCTAGGGAGGTAGCAGGAGAAATGGAGGTGATGAAACTTGGGATGCGTGTTAGAGGTGAGGTCAACAAGATTTGAGATCGGTTTGGAAGGTGGCCTAGGAGCAGGAGAGGAATCTCAGACTGTAAGATTCAGGATGAGAATGCAGGTGGCAGAAGCACTCTTGACTGAGAAGGCAGAGGTTCCAGAAAATGTAAGACATGCCTGATCCTACCAGCCAGGGGAGCTTGCTTCTGTTCCCTGCACCTTTTCTACCCAGGCTCAACCACACTTAGCACCACCTCCTAGCAGCTTCCTACTGCTCAGAGCGTGGCTCAAAGTTCACTGATTGCATGATTTTCTCAGCATGGTGTTAATCTGCACCTTGGGCCACCACTGCCTACTGATGACACAGGGTTACTAGGTTCCTGCTGTCCTTCTTGCCCTCCCCTCCCTCCCTTCCTCCCTTCCTCCCCTCCCCTCCCTTTCTTCCTTCCTCCCTTCTTTCCTTCCTTCCTTCCTTTCTTCCTTCCCACCCTCTATCCCCTCCTCTCTCCCTTTCTCTCTTTATTCTTGCATGCTTTCAGTTATGTGCTCTGGCCCCTGCTTGGGACTAGAACAAGATGTGTGCCTAACATTACAAAGCAAACCCCAGCAGCTCATTCAGTTGGATCTCTAAATTGTGATCACAGTATAAAATGAACCCTCTCATCTTGGCTAGGAGAATAGCATCTCAATTTTGAAATGGAATGAATCCAGGGCAGACATCTCTCCAAAGGAACAAATGACTCCACGAAAGATGAGAAAGAATCCTGCCCCCAATTTATTGCCAAATCTCTACCTTAAGTCATAAATTTACAGCATTGCTTAGGAGTGGTGAGCTGAGGACAGTCTCAAGATTTCTTGTGATAATCTCTCTCCATGAAGCCACTTTTCAAGAGATGAGGGCAATTTGCTCAGGGATAGGCAGAAAAATGTTTTTGTAGATATTGATTCCACTCTTGTTTTAAAAAAACAAAACTTTCTAAATTGTACTGATACTTTCCCTACTGTTATCAATGATATAATTAATACAAATCAGGCTTCCTTTGATGATTTAAAACATTATTGTGCCTTAGGGTCTTTCTGACTATGTGACTTTATTGTTTAGCACTAAAGACACAGATTGGAAGATGATGGAGACTAGCTAAAGCGATCTGTACCAAGATATGCACTAGAAGCCACTGCCCTAATATCCTCCTAATCAATGCCTATTTAAGCCTGTTTCCTTGTGAATTGACTCTTTGGTAATACAAAGCACAATAAAAAAATGCCCAATTATGAGTTGAAAGATATAGTTAATTAATCCTAATAATTAATATTTTCCTGTAAACAGGAATCAAGGAAGGCATAACACATCTTCCATTATGCCTCCTCCACAGACTTCCCCAACTTTTCTACCTCCACCCACCCCTTCCCAGCCCCCAACCCTCCCAGCTGGGAGCGTGCGCCTGTCCAGTAACTCAACTGTGTTTGTCCTCTGCAAATCACCGTTCTGTCCCTGCTATTACAGATAGACATATACACATGCTTATATCCCCTGCCTCCACGTCTGTGCCCTTTGAGGGGAAACATGCCACCTTTATAATCCCCAGCCACTCAGCAGAGTACCTTACACAAGAATATGCTCAACATACTAGGGGGAAAAAACTAGTAGAAGAATAAATAGAATTAAATAGGTTACAAATCAAATTAGTAAGCCGGTGGAGGGAGGGAGGAGAGATGCAGGGGGAGCAGGAGAGAGCTGCCGTCTATTTCAGCAATAGAATAAACTGGACGAATTTGGGAAGATAGTCAGTACCATAATAGATACATATAACCAAATTAATAAAATTGGATGAAAAGATAAATGACAGCGTAAATTTATTGAGGGTGGAGGAAGAAAAAGAAGAGGGAGCAGAAGAGCTTTGCATGTTGCGTCTCGGTAGCTGAGTGAATTAGGTGGTAATTCCTAATTCCTCTTGGAGTTAAAAGACACCAGGCAGCAGATACAAATAAAGACACTACTTCTCATTTCAAATATATTTTTTTTCCAGCCAGAAAAAAAAAAAAGAAAGAAAGAAATACAGTTTTCTGAGAAACTGCTACGAGGGTGAAAGCAACATTGATAAAAAGATACCAGTTACTCTGCACACATGATCTTTGGTTTCCCGATATGAAGCTGATACGGTTTCCCTCAGCTTTGCAAAGAAAGAGGCAGCACCAAGTGCCACAACGTGCCAAGGTCACGCAGCTACGGAACACAGCCCCCAGGCTGTGTGAAATCTCCCTGCTTCGCTTTGCTCTCACGGCTTCACCGCGGTTATGCCCCTGGGCTGACCCAGTCTAGAGATGGGAGGAGGAACAAGGGGCGGGCACGTAAAGAACATGGGAGAAGTGGGAGAGTGCAATGAAATAATAAACAGAAAATCTAATTTGGGGGATCAATGAAAAGTAGGACCTGATTTCACTTTTTTTTTTAATTTATTTGTAAGACAAGGGTCAAGCCCCAACCTACTAATAAAGCCAAAAGAAGGTAAACGTTTCTACTAGAGATGAAAGTGGAGGGTAAATAGATCATGTCTGTGTGCCCCTGCAGCAGACACTCCGGGCCCTGCGTCATGTCCCCTGCAGCAGTGGGCCGTTGTCGGCTCACACACAGCCCGAGAGTCCCCATCTCAAGCAGGGCCAACTCTTTCAGCCTTCTCTCAAGTCAGGGGTGCCTTCATTGCCTGCATGCAAGAGCAGCCAAGCAGTGGAAGGAAAGTGATGGGGCTGTCAAACAATGGGAGGAACAAAGCTAACAGATTAATTCCCTGAAATCTGTCATCAGACTGGACCATTCTTGGAGGCATTCATTACCACACCCTCCATCTCCCCCACATCCGCTTGACCCACAGCAGAAAACTTTACAATGGATACTCCCATTGGTGTTTCTTCCTTCACGGCTCACCCTCTCTGCTCCTTCACTCCCACTTTTGGGGATCCCTCCCAAATAAACCACCTGACCCGAGTCCTTGTCTCAGGCTCTACTTTCAAGGGAACTCAGACTAAGATGACACATAGCACCTGATCACTTCCTCCTTAGTAACTCAAACATTAGACAACCCTGTAAAGTAGGGAATACCAATGCTTATGATAAAATCCAGAAAGGTTAGTGACTTTCCCAAGGTCACGGGCTATTAAATCATAAAACTGAATCAGGAATCCAGGCTTCGCAGATGGAACTCCAACAGACAGAGCTCTCCCCCATGAACCTCTAGCTGTCTAAAGTCTATGAGGTCCAAAAGGAACAGAAGACAGTGGTCTGCTATCACCATTAATGGTAGACGTGGGGGCTATGGTTGAAAATTACCAAATAACGACCAAACTCTTGAGGTTTTGAGGAAGTACATAGGTCTCTGAAGGAAACCACCAGGCCCCCCGCCATGAGGATCCGTAGGACCCATAAGGACCATGGAGGGTTTCTGAGAAGGTGAGATCACCATCGCTCTTAATTAGCTTAGGTTTCTTCAAGACAGAAAGTAAGAGATTAAGGTCTCCATACCCAGAGTCCCTTCAGGCTCTATGTTGCTAAATTACCCCCCTATCTCAGACGGGGAACTTTATTTTAGAGAGAAAGATACAGTCACTAAGTTTTAAAAGTATCCCGAGACAAAGAGCTCTGTGAAATGGCTTTTCTGCATTAAACCCCCACGTGTGCAGCGCCTCCTTTCCACAACAGAAAGTACTAAATCTGAGGCAAGAATGGAAAAGGAGTGATATTACTAGCCCGTCTCCTTGGGATGATAATTACAAGGTCTATGGGCTTATGGGATTGATGGCATTAGCTGATCACCTGCTGTGAACAGAGGCAGTTACCACACAGGACGCTCTTGTCACCTGGGTGTACCCTTTTATCCTCTTAACATCTGCTTTGTGCAATGGGGGGATCCAGGGGGCTAGATTAGCAGGACAATCACTCTATGCTGGCCCGAGTTCACTAAGATGATGATCCCTCTCCCTTTTAAAATAATTTGTGTGTAGGTTTGAAAATATGAGAAATTATAGCTCTCCATCACACTAGAAATATCAACTCTTTTTGGTACCCACTAAAATAAAACTTGCAAGACAAGCGCATAGAGGAAAAAATTAAAACCAGAGCGTTAATAAAAATAGATCGAGGATATTTTAATTCAAATGTATTTGTCTCCCTTGAACTAAGACTTGAAGGCAACTGGTTCCTTACCAAGTGTGGCCTTGGGCAAGGCAGGCAAGCGGCTACCTTGCTGTCTTTACAACTTTGTGCAATGGTTTGGATACAGCAGGGAAGTGAATTTCATACTGCTCACTGCTTTATCCATGCACCCTGAAGTCCTGATAAAGCTGGGGGCATCAAGCAGAAGGAATCTGTTCCTAATATACAGGGTGAAATCACCACCCCTCTGCCAAGCTATGTAAAGGAAGAGGAGTTTAACTGAAAAGTCCAGGACCTACTATAAAGGCATTGTGGACATTTCTAAGGGTGCAAAGATGAAAAAGACACAAGGAGTTCACAGTCTGCTAGAAGTGGTGCACAAATAAAAACTAATTGGGTGGGAGAAAGGGGTACAGAAGTGTGCAATGGATACCCTGCTAGTGGTATACCTAGTCTACCTGGAAGCCTGAGTTATTAATTATTCTCTTGCTTCCTATTTTCATGCAGGACTACATAGATCCTATAAGCCAGGGACCAACACCTTCATTTCTGTGCCCTTCACAACTCCAAATACCACTGTCCTTGGTATGCAAAGTGAATTCTCAAAGTTGAAGAGTAAATGACTATGTTTCTTATTCTTTTCATACTTGCATTAGACTTGGCTAATAACAGCAAATATGCATATCTGACTTACCAGACAGCAGCCACTGGACACCATTTTGAGTGCTTCACCTATATTAATTAGTTTTATACTCACAGCAATCCCATAATGTTGTCATGATTGCAGTATATGTTGACAAAATATGCTGTCCCTTCCTATCAGCCTTTTCCTAATAGGTCCATCCTTCCTGGAGAATTCTATTTCCTGTCCCATGAGGTCAGGCTCTTTGTGTGACTTGCTTCCTTGCCAAAGAAATATGAGCAGAAGTGGCCTGGGCCACTTGGGAAGCTTCAGAGCCATACCTCTGTCTTCCCTTTGCTACGAAATCCAAGAGGTGACAGATGAGGGCTGTTTCTTCAGCCAGGGTCCAGAAAAGAAGAGAACATGAAGCAGAGCTGCAGTGGAA
Source organism: Ailuropoda melanoleuca (assembly GCF_002007445.2). Lineage (NCBI taxonomy): Eukaryota > Metazoa > Chordata > Mammalia > Carnivora > Ursidae > Ailuropoda > Ailuropoda melanoleuca. The sequence continues at coordinate 19,159,324 of NC_048231.1, read as the reverse complement.
CCATGATGAACATTACGTGAGCAGAAAGTAAAGCTCTGTTCTTTACGGTCACTAAGATTGCAGGGGGGCACCTGTTCCTGTGCATAACTGAGCGGAGCTAACGGATACACAGGTCCTATTCATATCCATACTTTGCCCTTGAGAAAACAGAGGCAGAAAAAGGTTCAGTCAGTTTTTCAAGGTCACATATGTAGTAACTGCTGGGATTTGAATCGGGGCAGTCTGGTTCTATCTGGGCCTTAACTACCACACTACACAGCCTCTATTGGCTAAGGGATGAACCAAAGACGGCTAAGAGATACAAAGATAAAGCCTCATAGTGAAATATTCTACACATGCCTGACATACACAAAAACTCTATAAATCTATTAAACCAATGAATTAGCTAAATGCAATGAACATGCCTTTAATTTCCAGGTGGACAGAAGATAAAGGCAAAGAAGGAAAAGAAGGCAAAATAAAAGGGGAGAAGACAGAAACATATAGAGAAAATGACAGAGGAACAAAATAGATTTTTAAAAATCTCAATATTTGTCAAATTGCTCAAGGCAAATCTATCTCCCAGCAAAATAAAACTCAAGATCTTTATCTGAAAATGCTGCCAGAACACAGAACAAATAAAAGTGTTTAGAAGAATTATTTTGAACGTTATCTGGCTTTTTCCACTTTAATAAAATGAACTCTTCTATTTGTGAACTAGAGAGGATGGTAAGTGGCACATTTCACCCAGGGGGATGCCACTCACATGCATGCAACAGTCCTGCCATTTTAACTCTCAGATGTTCCAGAGCTGCTAAGGAGTAATCGAGGCCCGTGGTTCCCACATTTTAAACCTGATAAAAAGCACCTATGGATAACGCTAAAAATTCAGATTGCAGAACTCTAGACTTTGTGTCTTTGGCCAACCTTTCCTTCTTTCCTCAACTCTGTTTCGTATTTTGATTTTTCCCAGGTTATGACCCATGTTTCTTTTATCTTCCCCACCCTCTCTCCTCCAGTATCTGTCTTCAGGTCATCCCCCTCCGGTTCCTCAAGCTATGAAGCTGACAGTCATCCTGTACTCTTCCTTCTCTTTCACTTCCTGCATCCAAACCACAGCTGGGGCAGGCAGTTCGGTCCCCCAGGTGAGGCCTGGATCTGGAGACAGCAGGCTTTGGGTTCCTCCTCCAATTTTACAGAGAAAAAGCCCCTGAGACTTGGAGGGTTGAAGCAATGCAAATGAGGGCATTTAAGGTGAAAGTGACAGAAACAGATTCAAACCCTTATCTCTGTGACCATAAAGCAGTGTTTTATCCACACACCTCAACTTTTTCATGAGCCAGATATTTGTATTAGTCCGTACATCAGCACTTGAGATCAATACTGGAAGCTAATAAAATAATATCATTTATAGATCATTGAGAGCTATTTATGATTTTTAAATAATATACCCTTATCAACAACTGTTTTGCAAAGAAGTGGTTTTAAAGACACTCTCTCAAGATAATTCATTTTTGTTTCTTTTTATACATTACTGGGAATTTTTTTCTCATTCTGATATATTTGGCAGATTTTTAGGTATCAGCCCCACTTGGAAAAAAATGATTTCAAATGCATAATTCAGTAAGCTTATTATTTCTTCTTTCCAAACCTTTCATGTTTGGTATATGGGCAGGTCTGAATCACTCCTCATGGCCCCCACGGATGGCGACAGAGGCTCAGTGAGAAGACAGGAAGCGTTCAGAGTCAGAGACAGGGCTGCTGAAGATCACAGGGAAGACTGGGAAAATCAGGGCCAAGACTGTGGGAGGCTGGTGATAAGTTCGCTGGGGAGGGAGGAGGAAATGGTGTTCTGAATTAGGAGGGACTTGGGAGAGCTTACGTGGTGGTTCCATGCTTGAAGGATGGTGCTCTGTGGCCCTTGTCAATGTGGGGTAATTCAAGAGGACAAATGCACACACTGCCTCCAGAGCTGTAGACACCAACTTGGCCCCTCACTGTACTGCCTCCTCAGGTAACCTTCAACCTCCAACCCAACATCAGTCACTGTGGCTACAAGACAACCTCACAGTTCCCCCCATTCTCTGACCCGGAAGCAAACTCTTTCAGGTAGTCTAAGACTCTAAACGAGGCTTCCTTCCATACCCTTTTTTCTAATGGTGGATCTTTTAGAACGCAAAGCACTAAGAAAGGGTCCTGACCATTGCAGAAGGCAACTGGAGAGTTCCAGAGCTGGCACAGGGGTGCTGGGGCAAAGGGCTGCAGAAGACTAGGAGGGGTGCTGGGGCATGAGACAACTGCTATGCTTCATGTTGGGGCTTAATATTTAATGCTCACTATCCTGTGAAGTTCGCATTGTAATCCCATTTAACAGGGATGTTAAATGATCTTGGCCAAGAGCAACTAAGCAGCAGAACGAAAGCCAGGACTATCTGAGGGTCAAGTGTTCATTCTTATACTAAACTGCCTTCCGATGGACGAGGAACGTGAATTGTGGCTAAAACCGGACCAGTGCTGCTTCTGTAGGAGCGGGAGTGGAGATCTGGGGACAGCAATGAGGTAGAGAAACCAGAGATGCTTCTTTGAACGGACATTCAAAGAACGGGGTAAGAATGGGGGCGGGTATGTAAGGCAGCAAGGAAATCCTGAGGAGTGCCATCAATGAGGATGAGTAAAGGTAAATCCCTGTGGCCCTTGGGTCATGCTACTGGGGGAGGGGACACTTGTATATCAGGGTGCTTGCGCAGTGAACTAACGTTGAGTGGGAACTGCCTGTAGTATCTGTGGGAACTCAAGTTCCCCCCACTGGATTCCAGATGGTCACTCTCATCTCCATAAACTTTGTGTCCCTATTGACAGAGAGTGTGCCTATATTTTTCAGGTTCTAGTCCAAGGCTTAGACAAGGTAGTTACTCAACATGCATTTATATTAATGCATATAACTGCAGCTTATGGACACTGAAATCCAAATGGTGAATCAACCAACATGCTCTAACATGGAAATGAGAAAGTGCAGTTATGTGCTTATTACATCTAATTATCCTGTTTGAAGCTGCATATGCTTCTGCTGATTCATAATCCTAGCTACCATTCATACAGTGCGGCGATTTTATCCAGTTCCCTTGGGATCAGTGGAAACACAGTTCTGACATACAGCTCGGCACACGGCAGGTGCCCAACAGAGTGGTGCTACTTGTTGTTATTACCCATTTACAAAACCATATTTAAGTGTTTTAAAATCAATAATAGGAATAAATGGCAGTTAAAGTTCAAAGGCAGAAATGAGGGGAAAGAAAATCCCATAAGGACTACATTTTTAAATGACAAGTATAAAAATCCTCCTTACTCTAAGAACAAATATTCACCCAATGATTGCACAATAACATTTGTTTGTTATTAAATATTCATTACCTCAATAACCCATCAAATACTGCTCATTTGTAACATGGTAGGCTTTGGCTAGTGGCTAGGGATAAAAGGAGAAACATATTAAGATCCCTGGATCAAAGTTAGAGTCTCCTAGAGGAGACAGTCATGTAGAAAATGGAATATAATGTTTTAAGTGCTCTAACACTTGGGTGAACCCTTTATACTATACCTTAGGGACACAGTGAGAGGGAGGAGGTGTGTGTGTGTGTGTGTGTGTGTGTGCTTGCGTGCACGCGCAAGCCCGCCTTTTGGTCTGGGTTTGTGGTCAGAAATATAGCGGCATTCAAGTAAGATTTCCTAGAGAAATCAAAGCTTATGCTTCCTAAATTATGAGCAGGAACTAGTGCCCCAGGTAGATTAGAGATGAAAGAACACTCTGTATCATGTGCAGAGTTGAGAAAGACTGGCAAGTTCAGGGAATGGTAAGCAGTTCCATATGGTAGACAAGTACAGAACATTTTTGTAAGCAGTAGGAAATGAGTCCAGGGGCGCCTGGGTGGCACAGCGGTTAAGCGTCTGCCTACAGCTCAGGGCGTGATCCCGGCGTTCTGGGATCGAGCCCCACATCAGGCTCCTCCGCTGGGAGCCGCTTCTTCCTCTCCCACTCCCCCTGGCTTGTGTTCCCTCTCTCGCTGGCTGTCTCTCTCTCTGTCAAATAAATAAATAAAAAATCTTTAAAAAAAAAAAAAAAAGGAAATGAGTCCAGAGGTAGCCATGAGCAGATTTTAAGGACCTTTGTTGCAATTACATGCAAAATAAAATAAGACTTTGTATTTTATCTTCTAGACCCAAAAGAACTCTTGAATATAGGCCGTGATGTGTGTTTGCTATATTATTATTATATTACTCAGTTTTGCTATAAATAACAATAAAAACAAATGGGGTTAATAAAACTCACAGGAAGTGTTAAATATGGAGAGCAAATGGGTAACTTCTGAGACCTGTTAAACACAAAGAAACTAATAGGAGCATAGGTATTTTATTTTTTATTTTTATTTATTTATTTGAGAGAGTGAGAGAGAGAGAGAGAAAAAAAAACATGTGGGGAGGGGAGGGGCAGAGGGAGAGGGAGCAGCAGACTCCCCGCTGAGGAGGGAACCCAATTTAGGGCTTGATCCCAGGACCCTGGTGTCATGACACCAGCCAAAGGCAGATGCCTAACTGACTGAACCATCCAGGTGCCCCCAGGGCATAAGTATTTTAAATGAAGATAAAAAGGATGGAACAAACAGAGAAGGTACTTGCCCATAGAAAATGACTGGCTATACCAAAAAAACCTAAAGTATTTATGAATCTCAGACCATGTCTGGTTGACAGCTGTCAACCCTAACTTGGTTAAGTCATTAGTGACACTCATTTTGGATCCATTCTGGGTTGAGACACACAGGTAAAGCATATATCTGGTCATCAAGCTACCTGGTGAGCTAGAGCTGTGGCCAGATTTACTTGCCCTTGTGTTTCTCTAGTAGGGCAAGTGCGTGATGGCCCCAGAGGCCTCCCAGGTGCTTAGGATCTCTCCGCTCTAGCCCATAGTGCTTGCAGTCACCCCATCAGCAGGGAAAGCTGATACAGCAGAAAGAGAACATAGATATATGAACATCATGTAACAAGGATTCAGGTAGGGTAGTCTTTCCACCCCACCTGCACACTCTCAGTCATCTGCCTGATCTCTTTCCCCTTGCTTCTTGTTGTGTGCATTGATTTAATGGCCCACATAATAATACATCTTAATTTGGTCTACAACCCTTTCTGTTCCGTGACCTCTAGAGCAGCATGCCTGAGTGTACTTGGAATGTCAAGGTGATTTCCCACATGCCACAGGGAGTGATGTGATCAGATTATTGTTTTTAGAAAAATCACTGTGGCCCTTCAAGTGTAAAACCTAGAAGGCTAGGGAGCGAGGCTGGAGGCACAGAGACCAACTCCTGACTGTCTTTCCCAGTCAAAGAAATGCAACTCGTATTTCAGGGACACATAGGGGGAAAAAAAAGTGTCCTGAAGAACTGAATTCTTCACTGGTAAACCAAAATGAACTCAACCCTTAAAACTCCATAAAGTCCATGCAAAAATCACACAGAGGAAAAAAACAAAAAACATCCTGATGCCACATCAAGGCTGTGATGTCTCCATTCCACCTAGGATTATCCACCCTTCCTGGCACACCAGTGGTGTCATGAGAGCTTGTGGAGATAAGAGCGCACAACAATTACAACACAGTTCCATAATCTCTCACGCAGGCCAGCAGGATGACCCAAAGAAACAAAAACCAGCACCCTAAAACGCCAGGAGGAGACAGCCGGATGATAATTCAAGTGCCTCACAATAAGTAGTGACTCAGTGGGGCATGAGGAGGAACGCTTGATTTCAAGCTAGCCAGACGTGGCTTTATATTCCTGTTCCAGTACATACTAGCTGTGTGACCTTGGACAAACTTCTAAATATCACTTAGCCTTAGTCTCTCCTAATTGTAAACGGAGAAGAACAATTGCTTCCATCGAGGGTCTATGGTGAGAAAGACACAATACGACGCGGGGAATGTGTCCAGCACAGTCTCCCTTTCAATGTTTAATTCCATGTAGACTGATAAATGAGTAATTAACAACTCATAAAATGACTATTCTAATAGCCTACCTCGATGTCAACAATAATTGCTTAACTAAATGTAACTACGATATTCTTATTTCTTATCTCCAATTTATACCAGTGTTAAAACCATATCCCTTTAAGCATTCTAACACAGCTGATACATTCCTAAGGAAACTTCCTAGAGATAAGCAAACATCGGATTGGGTCATATGGGTTTAAGCACTTGGGCTTTGCAGAAATTCCAGCAAATTCTCCTCTCAGGGGAGCACTGTTCAACCAAGGGCTTTGGGATGTCTTAAGAAGCTTACAGATTCCTTAACAGTGAACTAAGCTTTAAGGCCACTGTGTGAAGCCAGTGTCATTAACAAGGCCCTAAGAGATGGAGAATTTCTCAGTGATATCTTCTAAAGTCTGTTAGATTCTTATAAAACACCTTTCTAATTTTTTTCTTGAATTTTTTTTTAAATTACGGTTTTTCAACCTAACTCAAAACATCCTATTTTTGGAACACCTGGGTGGCACAGTCGGTTAAGCATTCAACTCTTGGTTTCAGCTCAGGTCATGATCTCAGGGTCATGATCTCAGGACCATGAGATCGAGCCACATGTTGGGCTCCATGCTCAGCATGGAGTCTGCTTGAGATTCTCTCCCTCTCCTTCAGTCCCTCCCCACCGCCCTGCACACATGCGTGTTCTCTTTCTCTCTCTGATCCTCTCACTAAAATAAATACACAGATCTTTTAAAAAATCCTATTATTGTTAAATTTTGAAAAGGAAAAGATGAATTTGGGAGGCTGAATTATGTGATGTATAATTCAGAAGGGTAATTTACCCAAACAAGAAAACTAGGCAGCCCTATTTCTCTGCTATTACAAAGGAATATTTTACCCTGTAGAAGTCCTGTAGTTTTAAAGAGGGATGAGATACTTAGGAAAGAAGCATGTCTTATAGCTCAGGTGTCACCTACAGCAAGGAAAGGATGAGTACCATTAGCATACTACCGGAGTATACCCCAACTATTTGTGGGATGAGTACCATTAACATACTACCTGATTTGTGGGATGAATCTAGAAAATAGGAGAGCTCCAGAAATTTAGAAGGTGACTTCTAATCAAGTCCAGTCTGCCTTTGTCTTTGATGAGGTTTCGAAAGCACAAAAAGTTAAGAGATGTGGCCAAATTCTTAGAAGTAGTAATAGCGGGAGCCTAGGGCTTTGGAAAACCACTCCAGTGACCTCTATCAAGACACAAGTAACTCTTCAGGCTAACTGAGGCTGAGACTATGGAATGCACAGTGATGATGAATGTCACGCACAGTGTTTTCTTTTAACTCGAGGCATAACGGACATATAATAAACTACACCTATTAAAGGTGAAAGATTTGATAATTTAGACATACGAATAGGCCTATGAGATCATCAACACAATCAAGATAAGGACTATATCCATCACCCCCAAAAGCTTATCCATATCACTTTGCCATTCCTTCCTCATGTCGCTCCGAAGCAATCAATGGTCTGCATTGTCACTGTGGATTACTTTGCATTTTCTAGATTTATATAAATGGAACCATATCACATATACTCTTTTTTGTCTGGCATCTTTCACTGTAAGCATACTATATTCCTGTGTTCCAATAAAAGTTTATTTATGAAAAGAGATGGTGGGGAATATGTGGCATGCAGTTTATAGTTTACTGACTACTGGTCTAGTTCTACAGCCCAAATGCTTAGTTTCTATGCTGTAATGCATTTGGCAAAATCCAGCTGCTCCAGGCAAAATATGTTTAACTGCTGGAAGATAATAATAATAATAATTAATAATGTGGGAAGGTAGTTCGCATTTTTGTGTTTTGGGGAACAGACAGAATGTGAGTTGTGAAGTAATAGCTAAGGTAGGAAAGATAACAGATTGTGCATAATGTGAAGGAACTGCACATTATTCTGTAAACAATGGAGAACCTTAGGAGAGTTGACTTTAAAAAAAAAAGAATAGGTGGGAGTGGATTTGATGAAGAGCACAACAGACAGACTATAGAATTTAGAAAAGAGGTAAATAATCCTGCATTTAAAATATTCTATAGCAGAAAGAAGCAAATGAAAGTTACATATAGAAGAGATAGCCGAATGACAAAGATAGGGGATGGAGGGGGGCAAAACTGAGCATGAATTCCAGATATCCAGCCTATTAACTTGGTCTTGCCACTTATGTTAGATGAAACCAAACAAAGAGGAGAGCTGGCTTTGGATGAAAGTCTGATAAGCGCTATCATGAACATTGTAAGTTTAAGATGTTTGTGGGATATACATGTGCCAATGACTAGTTGGTAATCAGAAATATGGAGCGAGTATTCCAGAGCCAGATGGAGAAGATTAGGACTGTACATATTCACAGATGCATACCCACAGCCCTTTGAGTAAAACAAAACAAAACAAACAAAAAAAGGGTTTTCATTAATTGCTCTCACCTACAAAGTGCCACGACCTCCCAGACACATCATGAGTTGTGCCTAATGATGTCATGGAAACCATGGTTAGTTATCTTTAAATTCTAACCACAGCTCAGAGCCAGAAATCGATAAAAATTCTAACCACAGCTCAGAGCCAGAAATCGATAAAGCATGTTATCTCAAAACAATGACTGAACCTTTCCCGTATTCCTGGAAGCCATCTGCTTAGGCACAGAGAAGTGCATGGAAGTGGATCAGTATTCAAATCTATTGCCTCTCTCTTCGTAAGCAGCGCTCTGAGATGTCCACCATCAGAAACACCTGCTGTGTGTTGAGGGGTCCAGAGTAAAGGCATCCAAAGAAAAGTTGGAGGTCCTTTGGTTTATGAATCAGCCAGTGGGCTTCGTCTCTAGAAACAACATTCTGGACGGGCCAATTGGGGACCTTAAAACGTTTTAGAGCATCATGTATGCAAGCCCAATCTCTGGGTTCTCTTCATACATGTTCCTGCCTGTCCTGGTCAAGTGTAGGCATCTGCCAGAGCTAGAAACAGACTGCAGAGTAATGATCAATTTAGCAAAGTCTCACTTGCAGAACCAGCACTGGTTTGGTTTTGTTTTGTTTTGTTTCTTGCTCTCTGGTGCCCTCCTGTGTTCTTTTCTCAGATTTACAAGACCCATCTCAAGCTCGCTCAAGTCGCAGGGCCCCTTCCTTTGGGACAATAAAACAACCAATTGCCTTATACCCCAGACTTCAATATGTTTCAACAGATATGCTTCCAAATCAACAGTGTTTTAAAACAGCTGAAGACAGCCCCTAATGTTTTGCACAACACCAGCCATAAAGCAGAGGCTCAAAAAATGTTTGTCAAATGACTAAAGGTCCATTAGTGAGAGTTAAACAAGGAAGCCTGTTGAGTGTTTGTGGCATATTCTATTACAACCAATTTATAAGGAATTGCCAAAGTGCTTCATTGTATGGTTTATATTTATACCCATTTTATAAACAATAACAACTGTAAAGGAAGAGTCGATTATTTATTCTTTTGGGCATTCCTTCATTCAAATATTTATTGATCTTAAACTATAAGCCGCATGCTGTTTTAAGTGCCAAGAAACCAAAAAAGAAGACACCATTAGCAGAGACAGAAAAGTAACCCCCCCACTTCAGAGCAAAGGTAAACCTGCTGTAATAGACATATGCATTGAGCATTGTTGGACCACGAGGGAGAAACCAACAATTGAAACCATGAATAATTTACATCACATATTGCAAACATTGGCACTGCGTGCAGGCTATCCTTCCTGCCCCACATCTAGATTTTGAGCCATAGATTCTGAGTTGGTATCTCACATCTTACAAGTCAGCAACTCCAAGGATTTTGACTTGCACACATAAATGCAGGATTTCTAACTGCACTGAACTCCTCCTGATATTGGTTTCTACCTCATTTAACAATAAGAAAATATGAGGCAGGAAGGAATACGCCAAAAAAAAAATACTCTTGGGGCGCCTGGGTGGCACAGCGGTTAAGCGTCTGCCTTCGGCTCAGGGCATGATCCCGGCGTTATGGGATCGAGCCCTACATCATGCTCCTCTGCTGTGAGCCTGCTTCTTCCTCTCCCACTCCCCCTGCTTGTGTTCCCTCTCTCGCTGGCTGTCTCTCTCTCTGTCAAATAAATAAATACATAAAAATCTTTAAAATAAAAAAAATACTCTTCCATTCTCCTAATTACTAGAAAGATACTGCTCAAGGTTAAGAATTAATAGTATGTGCTCTCTGCTTGCCTCCTTCGGTCACACTTAAGTTGCCAAGTCCAAATACCACTTCCCAGCCACACTTCACAAGTGTGTTCAGTCCTTTTTCCTAATTCAAGACCCCTGTCCACCTCCCAGCTGCCTTAGGTCTATATTACCATAGCATTCATCTTACAGAAGCTGAATCTTTTTACCCCTTGTAATCAGACTCTGATTCCGTACCCACTGCTTCGATAACACCACTATTCTACCTCATCCTTTGAGACTCTTACAGATCAAACACAAAAATCAGACCACTTTAAAAAAAGGCCTAAGGCTAAAATCTAAGGCACTCAACTGCCATCTTCTTTAGGCTGGAGGCTTGCTTTTACTCATTTTAGTTCTCTAGCACCTGACTCGGACAAATAGTTCCAAAGCATCACTGAATTCAACCTGAACCATATGCTCACTGCAAACTCTTCCACCAGGCAGCACCACAGAGCCTGACGACTTCCCCCCATTTCTCCCTCACTCCCAAGCTCACACTCTTCCTCCTACCTAATGGTTTCCTTGGCTTCCTGGATCCCGATGTTGTTCTGCTTCCAAGAATTGGGACATTTGAGACATTCTCCCATCACCTAATTGCCACATTACATTCCTCTCCTCTGTGGAACTGTAGCCCAACCAGCTCCTTCAGGATATTTCCACCAGACAAGATGGTCTATAGTGGAGAGAACAATTTTCTCAGAGTTGAGCCCTGAACGTGGGGTATGGTTTCACTTCTGCCCCTTTAGGTAAGGTACAACCCTAAATATCTGATTTTCAGTGTCCTCATCTGTGAAATGGGAGTGTTAATATCTATAGCATAGAAGCCTTCAGCAAGTGTCCAATAAATGTTGGCTTCTGGTCCCCACCTCCTCTCTGATTAACCTCACCCATTTTCTTAACTAATGTCACAAAGTCCTATGATAACTGCATGTAAATTGATTATATCCTTGGGGGTTTTTTCCCCCCTTATTTTCTTATCTCTTATTTGATCTTCTGAGGGCACAGGCCATTACTTATTTCAGCTAGGATGCTAATTAATATTTTATACATCAGATGCTATTGATTCTTTACATCTCTACCCCCACCAACCAGCCTGCTCCCAGATTCTGCTTTACAACCCCAATCTCTTGACTTTTTAAAATAAAAACCTCATTATTTCTATATCCAAATAATCCAATCAATCACCAGGGTTGATTAATTCTGGCTTACAGTGGAGGCCAACTAATGGGGGGGGAGACAATTTCAAGTTATGAATCAATGAGAGAGCACAAGGCATAAATAACTCTGTGTACATTATTCCTGATCACAATTCCTCCGCCTAATGCCCTTGATCTTATTTAGGAAAACAAAACGTTCTTCACAGCATTATTGTAAACAGCAGGTCATCCAGATGCCTCATCTGTTTTTCTCTTTCCACTTAAATTACAGATCCATGAACCATTCCAGTTTCATATTATTTCCTGTTCAATGAACAAAAAGAAAATGCTAAGTGTCACACACCCAGAAACTCCAAGACCAATGAGGATTTGGGTGCATCTAGTTTATTTGGGAGGGGATCCCTGGAAAGCAGGGTGAGGAAGGGCGGGGGGGGGGCGGGGGAGAGAGAGATAGGAAAGGGAGGAAACCCAGTAAATGATCAGGTTATTGCTGCAAATGACTGGGATCTGGTTTCACCAGGGAACCTCTGAGACAGAGTATATGGAATGCATCTTAGAATCAGCTCTGAGGGGGCGCCTGGGTGGCTCAGTCAGTTGAGCATCTGACTTGGTTTTGGCGCAAGTCCTGATCTCAGATTCGAGATCGAGCCCCATGGTTGGGCTTCTCATTCAGTGCGGAGGCTGCTTGGGGATTCTCTCCCTCTGTCCTTCCCCTCACCACTCACGTGCATACGATCTCATTCTCTCTCTCTCTCTCTCTCTCTCTCTCTCTCTTTTTTTTTAAAGAATCAGCCCTGAGGGACAAGGAAGTCAGGGTATTTATCCATAAAACCCAGCCCACATTTACCAACTAATTCAGTCCACCTCCCTGACACCTTGGCCTGTCCTAAGCATGGCTAAGCAGTTCCCCAAAGACACAGAGCACTCTCAGATGCAGGCAGACTTCAGTCTGCAAACTGTCCACAAGTGACCTCAAGAAAGGCTGAGGGAACACAGGTGGGCAAAGTACTGACAGCATCAGCTACAGCTAAGGGACCATTCACCACTACATCATCCTGTGGAGGATAAACACACAAAGATGAGCCAGGCAAACTTAACCCAAGCTTAAGTTTGCACACACCAAAGGAATAGCTCAGTTTTTCTCTATAGAATAGCCAGGAGGAAGGAGAGAACCAAAAGACTGGCTTAGACAATTCTGGCTTGCCTCGAGCTCTGCCATGATGGATCTCCCTGAAGATAGCGGAAGGCTTCTGTTTGCAGAATGGTGCGGTCACTCGGTGCCAGACGCATCCGTACCATAGTCAATATTTGTATTCATATTAAGTCTCCTGAACTTTACAGAACACCTACTGTCAATATCTTATTTCATTTAGTCACAAACACTAAGTTATAAATACAAAAACGCATCCAAAGCCAAATAGCGATGCTTATGGATTCATCCAGTCTTTTGCTTAAACAGTGTTGATAATGAAACGTTGCATGAGGTACAATAAAAACCCCTATGCCTGAGGCCTCTGCTGGGATCTCAAATCAATCCCACTGCTAGAATAAATGAGCCCACAGCAGAATCCGGGCTACTGCTAAACAAATCATCTCTCTGGAGCAAATGCATTCGGAGAAAACATTTCCAGTGCCTTCGTGCTGTCCCGTGTGTAACTAATATCGAGGAATCACACTCAAGATAAGTTTGTTTATTTTTCATTATATACAGAAAAGACGCAAAGGGTGAAAAGTTACACCACACAAATGTTTGAGGCAATAGTCTCCCTCCAATATGTATTCATTTCCACAGATGCTGACCTTTCAGCAAATGGCAAAGAAATGCTTCAGAGTATACAGAAATCTGTCCTCCTGGAGTCCAAAGAAAGGGGGGCTTAAATTTACAACGATTTACATGAAATCTAGTTTTTAAGTTCCTAGCATCAGAAGCAATGATTTCCATTTTGGAAAATAAATTATACCTTTAAGATACCCTATGTGTAGAAATGCGCTCAGGTGTGTTAATTGGAAAATTATTTCCAGATACTTCACGTGACCATTGCAAGAGAAGTAAGAGGCACTGAGTCAGCTCCCCTATTAGCTGCCCCTCCACACAGGGGCCAAATGCACAAAGAGCGACCCAGTCCCTGAAAGAAACCCGTCTCCCCTCCCAGTGTGCCCATCGCCTTGAACTCCCTCTCTCTTTTAAATTGTACCCCTTGTTTATTTGAATTTATTTTCAAAATATTTCCATTCATGTAAGCATATCGTGCCATTTCTCCAAACAAACATGCTTTCCTTAGGCAAATTAGAAGAGAATTTTCAAACTTCTGAGTCATAAAGTTATGCTGTCTCAAAGATTCTTTCCTCCCAGCAATAGCTCACCAGTATGACCATATTACTCTACTAATTGCTTTTTTTTTTCCCTTTGTATTATCAGGGTCACTGCTTTAATTTAACCTTGACCCCACTATTCCAAAAGATCTCTTTCTTCTCAGCTCCTTTTTCCCTCCTGCCCTTTGCCGTCAAATCGATGTGTCCTGGATGAGGAAGATACATTCCTCTCCCTTAAGCCCAGTGTCTGTCTTGTTATTTCCACACTCAGACACTGGCAGTGGGTTGCCTATAAATTACCTATAAGTAGTAACTGTTCTAGAAGAACAATTTGTGTATGAAAACCAGCTTCCTCTCCATCCACCTCACGCCTCTTCTCTAAACACAAACCATGCAATCCATGTGCCTTATGCTGTAAGAGGCTTGGGCTATTTTCAATTTTCCACACACTCCTATGATTTCTACCTTTGCACTTCTGCTCGATGTTCCCACCATCTAGGTAGTTTTGCCCCATCAAACGAAGGCTCATTTCTCTCTGCCATCCATGGGACGGTGGGTGGAAACTGACACGGGCTTTGCACATGATGCTATACCTATCAAATGTCTCTTGATGCCTAATTTGGACAGAAGTCTGACATTACTCTCTCTCTCTCCCCCGCTCCTGATTTCACCCTCACTCTTTTTCTTTTTTTTTTTTTTTCATTCCTTAGGATTTAAGGTTTTAGGATTCTGAGGCACAAAGAGGTTAAGCAATGTTATCTATTGATCATAGCCCAGATCACACAGATGGTAAAGCCTAGGATGTGAGCTGAGCTGGAATTCTAACCTGTGTCCATCTGAATCTCAAAACCATGAACTTCCTATCATCTACCCTACACCTCAGGTGCCAATTTCTTTAATCCTGTTCCACAATCTCTCTCCACTGCTCCCCACCCACCCATGCCCCAGGGCACTTGATTTCTGCATCTCTCTTAGAACACTGAACCCACTGAACAAAATCCCTCAGACCTAGAGATCATCGAACTCATATTTTTGTCTTCTAAACACTGAGCCCAGGCCCTTCAAGCTACTGGGAAGGCATTTCAGCACAGGGCCCAGAGCACAGGCTGGAGACTCAAGATGGCTAACAATCAATTCTTACGTTGGGCACACACTGGCCGTGGTGCACGGTTCTCATCTGTTCAGTGCAGATATTAATAATGCCTATTTCCTAGGCATGAGGTGAGGATTAAGTGAAACAACACAGCACTAGACATGCATTAATGTTAACTAACAGTAATTGAATACTTTCTGTGTGCTCAGCAGTCCTGGCTGTGAGGTTCCTATGAAATCAGTACTACTGGGACCCTGATCTTGGAGATGAGCAAACTGAGGCACAGAGTTTAAGTAACCGACACAAAATCATACAACTTATCAGCTGCAAAGTAAGATACCGATGCAGAGATTCCACATGAGAGCCCAAACTCTTAATGCCATGCTACATAATGGCGGCAGGACAGTGGAGGGTGGTGTCTACTGACGTTGCCCACGCTACCTGAGCCATGGTCAACGTGTGCACCCCGGTGCTCCGCCAGCTGCTGCAGTTACCACTCATCACTTCTCTCTCCAACCGCAGGAGACATCTGGTCACCTCTGCTCTTAAGAAGCCCCCCCCCCCCCCCCCCCCCAANTTTCCATGTTACAGAATGGCCTGGAGCATGGTGAGCACTCAGTAATCCCAGTGCTGAATGTCGGGGATGGCAAGGCATAGAGGAACGCAGTGTTAGAGGCAGCTGGGATGTGGGCACCAGGAGGAAAGGCACTTAGGATTTCCGGTGGGTCAGTACTCAACAGAGTAGTTGCACAGCCAGAACTGGGAAAATGTGTTGTCAGTAAATACAAATGATGATGTATTCGAACGAGCACTCCATCTGGAGTCAGAAAAGGCTGGGTTCCAGTTCCTGCTTTCCTACTTCCTGATTGTGATCTCCCAAAAGCCACTGACCTTTCTGAGCCTGAGTTCCCTCAGTGATAAAGGAAAGCTGGAATAACTGTCCTAAGTACAACGTTAACATTTATCGAACACTCCCTGCATAAATGAGACACTTCCATGAGTTTTACATGATATAATTTTGCCATGAATCCTCCCAGCAACTGTGCCTTTTATTATGCCCTTTCCAGAAATAAGGAGACGGACATTTATGGAGTGTATATCACTTCTTCAAGGCCACACAGCTAGGAAACAAGGGAGTCTGTGCTGGAAATGGTGCGATGATACTGCCCCCCTTGGAGGCTTTTTCTGGCAGTCAGCATTGTACTTAAACAGCTACAGAAGGTTCAAGATGGAAGCTGTGAACCATCTAACTGGTACAGACCCTTTCAATGAGGATATCTAAATCCTGAATGTCACATAAGATCATCTCTCAGGCCCAGCCGGTTGGGCATCCGTCTCTTGATTTCAACTCAGGTCACGAACTCAGGGTCATGTGATTGAACCCTGCGTAGGGCTCCACGCTCAGTGCGGAGTCTGCTTGTCCCTCTTCTTCTGCTCCTACCCCCTGTTCACACTCACTCTCTCTTTCTCTAAAATAAATAAATAATTTTTTTAAAGAAGGTCACCTTTCAGGTAGTACCAAGCTCCTTCCTCAACTATAACCAGCACGCCCCTTTCACAGGGGTAACCGGTGTTCACATGGGGAGGGCTTGACAATAGCAATGGTCCAGAACAGAAGTAAAAGAGCCAACCATCGCATTTAACTACTAAGTTTTCACATTCTTTTATTTTTTTTTCCAGTTTCACATACGTGCAAATCATTTCTCTGTGATTGTGTGGGTTTTGAATCTCTCTCTTGTGAATAAGTTCCTACAGAGGTAAAGCTGAGTTTTATTTCCTTCATATAGTAGTGTGCATACAAGAAGTGCATAATCAATGTCCTCAAGAGCTCGATGCCCCTCTCTCACAAGAAACCACTATAGAAACTGACCTCATTTTATATATTCCTGCTTTTAAACTCTATCGGTAGCTTAATAATTGATTTCTAGATAGATTTTTGCAACTTACAGGGATGTTCTCAGTTTGTTGGAATCTTTCCTCATTTAAAAGATGATCTAAGACAATGCTGTGGAAGCAGCCCAAGTATCCATCGACAGATGACTGGATAAAGAAGATGTGGTGTATGTATACAATGGAATATTATTCAGCCATAAAAAGAATGAAATCTTGCCATTGGCAACAACATGGATGGAACTAGAGAGTATTACATTAAGTGAAATAAGTCAGTCTGAGTAAGACAAATCCCATATGATTTCACACATGTGGAATTTAAAAAACAAAACAGATGAGCAAAGGGGGGATAAAAGAGAGAGGCAAACCAAGAAACATACTCTTTAAACTATAGAGAACAAACTGATGGCTACCAGCGGGGGACTGAACGAAACAGGTGATGGGGATTAAGGAGAGCACAGTGAGGTGCACCAGGTGTTGCATGGACGTGTTGAATCACATTGCACACCTGAAACTAATATCACACTCCGTGTTAACTAGAATTTAAATAAAAACTTCAAAATCTTTTTAAAAATTAAAAAAAGTAATAAAAAATAAAAGCCAATCTAAGAGATCCCAAAATGGGCCAGAGCTTGCCAATATACACAAATGAGCCAGCTGATTGTAAACATATTTAACCTATCTACCAAAATCCGAACTTAAAAATGCTCAGTCTTATTCTTTGCTGACGGTTGCTATTTGAATTAAAAAGATGAAGCTTTGCTGAGGGTTCATCTTTGCGAATACCCAGGCTCAGCTCTTCAGCTTTTTAAGCAGGGCACTCATGCTTCTCTGTGATAAGTTGACAAAAGAAATCAGAGACATGTGCCTCAATCCTTAAGTTGCCAAGTCAGCAGTGGACTGCTACATTCACCTGATAGGAAAGAGGCTGGCTCTCCACAGTGAATGAAATCTACGTTGAAAACTGGGCACCAGAAGCATTACAGAACCCTAGAGGTAGTGTGAGTTGAAAAAGACTATGGACTCTGGGAAATAAACTGAGGACTTCAGAGGGGAGGGCAGTGGGGAATGGGGATAGACCGGTGATGGGCATTAAGGAAGGCACATATTGCATGGTGCACTGGGTGTTATACGCAAATAATGAATCATGGAACACTACACCAGAAACTAAGGATATACTGTATGGTGACTAACATAACATAATAAAAAATTACTATAAAAAAAAAAGAAAAACCTATAAAGCATGCATTTCAGTTTGCCAGAGATTGAGAGAAAACACTAGAATTTTCCAGAAGTCACTATGGACATGAATAAAAAGTACATACACACACACAATTCAGCCTTGGATACTAGACTGTGAATAATGTGTTATGTAATTTATTATAGTTTTTATAGATTCACTTAGCTACAAAAATGCATGCCTATTCATGTAGAGCAAACTGAAAAGCTAACTTTTGTAAGAGATTTCTTTTACTCTCTAGCATCTGCTTTAACATTAGAGATACTTTAAAATATCTAATGGTCTCCATTAGAAATTGTGGCAACAGAACTCGAGGGAGCAAACTAGTTAATAGTTTCCACACCGTGTGCTGTCAGGGCTGGTCTGGAACCTCAGACAGAGCAACTTCTTCCTGCTAACAGTCTCCTTTCTGGAAAATTTTAATCATCACCCCAGCTCATAAGAAACCCTCTTATTTCTGAGACTCCCTTTAGTTTAAGCTTCTAGGACCGAGGCAATCACTTCTGATTGCTTATCACCAGCATCTAATTTGAATAAGTGTGATTTTACTTAACAGGCATTACATTACGTTCTCTTCTCTAGTCTAAAGTTTTTTTTTTTTAAGTTCAGAGCTTTAGATTCCATAAAATGGCATAATTCAATTCTGCTCTACTCTTTCTTGAAAATTTAACAAAATTAATAGGCTAAAAATTTCACAAGAGACTGCTAAGGGAATGGGTTGCTATCATCAAGAAAATGAAGCAATAAGGACTTGAGCACAGCTTGGGTTCACTGGAAATAGTCTTTCTCGGTCTGACAATAGACCATAAAGGCAGCTGGCAAAGCAGGGGTTAAATCCTTGGGCTCTGGAGCCAGATGGGCTTGCCTGGAACCCTGGTGTCTGCATCCTCCATCTCTTCGAGCTTGGGGATGTCCTTCATCCTCTCTTCTGCATTGTTTTGGAATGGGGCAGATATTGTTTAATTTATACGACTGTTTGGGGGTTATGTAAGAGCCACATGTAAGTTACTTAGCATAAAAACCGGCACATATTCAGCCCATAATAATTGTTAGTATCACACCAATGTGCATAAAGATTTTAATAAAGCATCTGAAAATATATCTTAAGATCACCTTGCAGAAATATGGGGCAATTAGATAGATTACCATTGAGTTAAAGAAGAAAAGCCAAAAGGAGATGATTCACAAATCACTGTCAACCTGGCAGGAAGGTGAGAACAGTGTTTCTGCTCCAACAGCACCACCCGCACGGGGCTGCCATGAGCATGAAGCAGCACAGTGCTTTTAAAACCCTTAGCCCAGTATCTGGTGTCCAATAAACTCTCAATTAACATGAGCTACTCTCAGCTGCATTCGCAAATCAAATAAGGTGGCACTGGGAAACATGGCAAGGCAAGAACCCCACCAAAGATCTTGGACGTTCTCCCACCTCTTGGCATTTCTCTAATTCCTCAATTCCCTTCTCTCTTTGGGGGGCAGGAATAATGACTAGAGAATACCATCTTTGTTCACTGTATGCGAACAGCAGATCAAAGCCTTCCTCCCTCGGTGAAATGTTAGACTTCGTGGGATGCCCCTAAAAGGTGAAGCAACTGAAATCATTTGCAGGCCTTGAAAGAAGACCAGGACATAATTTGCCAGCATCCCTTTTCATGTCTACGCTGATAGCTTTAGTGTATCTTATGGACCCAAACTTTAAAAACAGCTCTTCAGAGAATAGAACGCCATGTTCAACATCAAGGACAGGAAATACTAAAATACATTACCTCTCTTGCATTCTCTCTGTAGCTAGCTGCGAGACGTACAATATAAACACATTTAGCAGAATAAGTGAGAACTTTTCTGAGAATTGTGCCCAAGACCCACACAGAGCCACCAATAAACTGCCATAAATTGGAGACAGACACCTCCCCCAGCCAGGGCTTACTAGAAGGTGAGAGAATTTACCCACCAAACACCAGCCTGAGGACACATGGAAGGGAATTGGATTTTTTATGAGAAATGTAGATTCGATGGAGAGATTTTTCTTCTCCCTTCACCAATTAACACCAGGCTTCAAGCAGCAGCAGTGGTAATCTTACAGAGAAGCCTCTTCACCCCACGCCCTAGCTATAAATTCTTGCTAGCCTAGTGAACCTGCAGGCCCACCCCACTGCTACTCGCAAAGCAGTCATAATAAGAGACGTCTTAAAAGAGTCTGACATCCATCCCTGAAATACGGAGAGATATGCAAACATAATGACTGGTGCTTATGTCTGTTCTAGAAATTTTGGAAGGTCCAGGCCCGCCATCACAGTTGTGCCAGGAGAGCTAAGAGAGATCGTGCCTGACAACTGAAGGATAAGGCAACCCCATCACAATTCCTCACAGACTCTGGAGTTCCAGAGATACCCTCAGTAGTTCCTATGGTTCTATCACAAGTGCGGAGAGGAGGGGGAGAGGAAAGTGCCACTGGCAGTCATTAGGTCAGGCAAGCAGGTGTGCCTGTCCATAAGGAGGTGCCGAGGGGCTAGCAGCAGGACTCAGGGCCAACTAAGCTGCACCCCCTGAGGGGCCTTCAGAGTGGGGCCAAGACAAATGTGATCCCTGTGCTTTGGAAAAGCATATACCACGTGAACAAAAAACAACACAGCAGCAGCGAATGGAACAGACTCAAACAGACTAAGACTCAGTTAGGTGCCTTCCACTAGCAGTATGAAACCTAAAAAGATCCTGTGCTCCCCATCTCCACCGAGACCTCTTCCCTGCTTCCAAGCATGCCAAACACCAAAAAGCTGGGCCTCAAAGTCAAGTAGCCTGTGAGTAAAAGTCGAGTCTGTGGGGATGGGGGAGGGGCTTTAAATCAGATAAGAGATGAAAACTTTAAATGCACTGGACTGAATTTTAATAAATGAAATAAATGAGAAATTACAGAACTTGTTCAAGATTAGCTAAGGCAGTAGAAATGGATATCTGACATAGTATGCTTTAAAGAGATAACTGGAAAAAAGGAAACCATGACACATTTATTCTTCAAAGAACTGAGAACTTTTAACAAATTCATCACAAAACAATAATCTCATTTTTTTGGCATAATTTTCACTGAATTTAGCACTCTTACAGAGTGAAGTGGCTAGACGTAAACTCTCACTCTAATAGTAGTTAAAAGCCTACTATTCAGTTTGTGGAACTTTTAAAATTTACACGATCACACCTGCAAGAGAGAGCTCAATCTGTCTGCTCGCAAATTCAACAATGACCTCACTATTCTGTCACCTTGAGCAACTCAAAAAGCTTCTCCCCTTTCACTGTCCACCAGATGAGAGTGCCACCTAGAGCCCATGGGGAAAACGGCAGCTGTGACAATGTCTGCAAAACTCCCGTTTATGTAAAAGCAGTAAAGAACATTATTACTGACGTTATCATACACCTGCTGAATATTAATATAGCCTATTCAAAGCCCCATCCATATAGCAGCTGTGTTTAACTTGGGTGAAGGCCCTTAAACAGCATGAACTTACTCTGACGCACAATTTTGTTTTGTTTCCTGACCTTAGCCTCAAAAATAGAGATAACATCTTAAAAACTGTAACTATAATTCTAAAAGTCAGCAAAGTAAGGTTTTGAGATATATTCTATACCTAAGAACATTCTGGAAACCTGAACATGTTTGAGCCACAGAGGGGAGCATGTTTTTTTACTCACAAGTTTGATGCAAACGGACCCAACCACATCATGACTGTTAATGTTTTTATAAATAGTGTAAAATATCCATAAAAGGCTATAAAATATTCTAGATGCACTCCTCTTTATTGGGTGAAAAGTAAACCTCCGTGTTGTTACATGCTGTAGTCACATGGAAAAAAATATTTGCTAGTAGGTCAATTCAATAAAATCATTGGGTTACAACTATGGCAGAACTAAGTAACTTCCTATTTAGAGATGAGGGAAAGTCAAGGAGATGAGAGGAACCAGAGCAAAGGTAAGAAGAGGTGAGCATTGCTGACAAATATGTCTGTTGAGGGATTTTTTTTTTATCATTTCTTAAAGGAAGTTATAAGATTTCCTAAGAATTCATACTGCCAATCTCCTAAATTCAAAAATCGAAGAAAGCAATAAAATGTTTCTATGTATAACTAGCTTACACTTGATAATTCATTAATTTATATATTTGTTAAGGAATTTATCAATGCATACACTCATTAAACCATCTGTGAAATTGTATATATTATTCTCAATGAACTGTATCATCTAGATTGCACCCTGGGATAGGATAGAAAAGCTTCTTCTCTATTTGCCTAAACTTTCCTGGCCCCTCCATTCAGCACCCTGAAAAATATGCCAACCTTATACCATGTCAAAGACATAAGATTAAAGTGATTCAGGTGATGAGGAGTGCAGTGCCACCTTCTCTGATATCTATCTCCATCCCACACCCACAACCTCCTTCCTACTCCCAGTTTACTCCTTGATGCTATTCGTGTGTGAAGATAAAGGCTTATAAGGATAGAGGTTCTGTTTGATTTATCTGTTTCAACTTTCACTAACTTGTCTAGGTTGAGCTCCCCTTCAGTGAGTTTGCCTAACTGGACGTTCCATATGGACAGGGACTGTCTACTGTATTCATCACTGTGTCCTCAGTGCCTTCTGCTGAGGTTGGCATGTGTGTGTGGTATAATAAAAAATATGTGTGGTCTTTCTCCTAGCTTCCTACACAGAACACCTCAGATTTTGTGTGCTGATGAGATGGCCCATGCGGGAGGAGGGCCTAGAGAGCTTCTGGATGGGGGCTGCTGGCCAGAAAAAGCATTCCATGAAAGGGTTAGAACTTTCACTCCCATGCCCAACCTCTGGGTTGGGGAGAGGGGCTAGAGATTGAGTTCAATCACCAACATCCAATAATTTAATCAATCATGCCAACATTATGAAGCCTTGATAGTATCCCTGAATTTTAGATGAAGTTTGAGGAGGTGTCCCAACTAGGTGAACACATCACTGTGCTGGGAAAATGACAGGCCAGGGGAGGCCACGGAAGCTCTGCCTCCCACCATGCCTCACCCCTGACATCTTTTCTGTTTGGCTGTTTCTGAGTTGAATCCTGTAAAATAAGCCAGAAATCTTAAGTATTAAGTGCTTGAGTTCCGTGAGTTATTTTAGTGAATTATTGAAGCGGAGGGGGGGGTCATGGGAGCCCCCAATTTGAAGCTGACCGGCAGAAGTGCAGGCAGCCTTGGCCCCCCAACTGTAGCTGGGACCTGAATGTGGGGCTGAGCCCTTGACCTGTGGGATCTGTGCTAACTCTGGGAAATGTCAGAACTGAACAGAAATGAACCCCAACTGGTGGCAGAGAGTTGAAGAACTGGTTGCTGTCAGAAAAAAAAAATACATGTTCAATACTTATTTGTTGAAAAAATGGCTCATTGAATAAGTAAAATCAAATCTGTGCCCTTTGAGAATTAAGATTGAAATTTCAGGTTCAGAATAATTGAGCAAGATCCTATGTATTTTGTCCTTCTATAGTGGGCCCTCAATGCAGAGTTGCTGACTGAAGAGATTCTAAAGAAGGGAAAGTAGATGCCTATTTCTTATAAAGAGGGTAGTTCTAGAAATGACAAGCACCATCTGTCTAGTTTTCATGCTACTCTACTGTGGCAGGCATTAATGTCTGCAGCCAAATATTTCCGGTACTTACAGACAAGGATTAGACTTTACTCCCCACTTCCTTGAGGCTTAGGGTAGATGTGACTTGCTTTGGTCAAAGTAGCAAGCATCACTTCTATGCAGAAGCATTGGAGACCATTGTATGACCCATAACCCTCTCTTTCCCTCTACCCCAGTGACCAGCCATGTACTAGACAGTGACTGACCCCCTAAGTGAGGACAATGTGGAACAGAGCTCCCAGCATACCAGAGATAGACATATAGTATGAGTGAAAAATAAATTTGCTATTTTAAGCCTTAAGACTTGTTGGGTGTTTATTATCACAGAAAACCCTAGCCTATCCTGATACAGAAAGTCTCTACTTCCATATTTCAATATTTCAGTGTAGAAAGATACGCTGCAAGGGATTATAACTGTATACTGCTATTTTCAGAGAAAGGCATGCATTCAAATTGAGGAAATCAGATGATAAATATGGAATGCTTAGTATACTGTGACTCATATATAACAAGTGCTTAACAAAATTAACCGTTATTATCTTTATTATTAATAGAGTTAATTTGGAAAGCTCTAAATTAAACTTACGCAATAGCGATCAGTTGATAACAAAGGTGGATTTTTAAGGAGCCTCTAATGAGCACTATACTAATAAGGTCAAATAAGTTATATTTTCTTTTCCACATAAATGCTCAACATGTGTCCACATATGTGACCTTGAACAAGTCACTTCTTTAGCATTTGTTTGCTCATCTATGGAACATTAATTAGAAAAATCCCATGTGAAAATCCAGCGAGACGAAGAAGCAGTGAACTCTAAAAACTAGTTTATTGTGATGAGAACAGAAGAAAAGTCTTTTTGTCATTTATGATTACCTCCTAGCAAAATCCACAGGGACTGTTTCCTTCCACCTCAGTTTAAATGCCCATTTGATATTCTAAAACAATTTTTTTTTTTTACTTAGAATTCCGTTTTTCTCCACTTAACTAATCTGATACTACCAACTCATCTCCTTCTTTGGGAAACAAATACTGAAAACAATTTCCAATATTAAGGTAAAGTGATACATGATCTATATAAGATGACAGTGTGTTGGTGTCATATTTTAACGATTATATTCCAAAATGTCTGTGTTGTTATACACCGGAAAAAAAATAACTCGGATTAAAGGAAGTTGGCCAACTATCAGTAACACCCAGAATCATGGATATTAGCACTGAATGATAATTTAGAGGCCATATATTTAAATTCCCCATAGGCCAAAAAATTTAAGCGGAAAATGTTCCAATAGTGGAAAACTAGTAGTTGGTCTCTTCTATTTGATATAAAACAAGCATCTTTTTTTTTAATGATTTTTTATTATATTATGTTAGTCACCATACAGCACATCCCAGGTTTCCAATGTAAAGTTCGATGATTCATTAGTTGCATATAACACCCAGTGCACCATGCAATACATGCCCTCCTTACTACCCATCACCGGTCTATCCCATTCCCCCACCCCCCTCCCCTCTGAGGCCCCAAACAAGCATCTCTTATATAACAGATGCTGAAAAAGATTACATTCTTTTTTTAATTTATAAGTCTGTCAAACTATATTTGGGATTATACGCTTTCCCTTGATGGAAGTTATGTGTATTCACATTCCCAATGTCTACACTAATCTTTTCTTCCTGTAAAACTAAAATTGCCCAAAATCTCGGCTGATCACTATCTGTGAGACAGCCCTGGACACTACAAAGCAGTGGGTGCTGCTGATTGCCAGAGCCTGGAAGACTCAGTTCAATCACTGGACTGGGGCTCGGCCGGTTAAGTGCTTAGCCTTTGCAAGTGGTCTGTGAACTGGATGTGTCCTCAAGACTGGAAATAGGCACAGAGGTGGAGGTGCCATGGAGAGCTGCCTCTTACACCAAGTGAGAACCAAGTAGTTGACAATCGCTTTAAAGACAAGAAGATGGCATACTCCCAACCTAGCTTCCACATTCATTCTCATGATTCCTTCACATACATCTAATTCTTTCTCCAAAATCATCTCTTCATTGTGCCTTCATGGCATTAACTCACACTACTATCTACCTCTGTCCTCCTTCCCACCACCACATAGGTTTTATCCCAAAGCCTCCTACTCCATCGAATTTTGTTTGCCAATTTTTTAAAAGATTTTACTTATTTATTTACTTGAGAGACAGAGAGAAAGCACAGGGGTGTGCATATGAGTGGGGGTGGGAGAGGAAGAGAGAGACAAGCACACTCCCCGCTGAGTGCGGAGCCCTACATGAGGCTTGGTCCCAGAACCTTGAGATCATGATCTAAGCTGAAGTCAGAAGCTTAACAGACTGAGTCACCCAGGCACCCCTTATTTGCAACTTTTTGATATTTGTTAGTAAGACCATTCTTTTTTTTAAACTGGAGAGTTTAAAATAAAATTATAATTGGATAAATCACTCTTCTCTTACACCATCTATTAATATCATGCCATCTTTTTCAAACTATTTAACCCTCCTTTTTCTTTATTGCTCAAAATCTATGTTTTTGTAGCTTTTTAATTCCCTCCAGAATTTCCCTAAAACTCCACTCATTTAGAGTTTAAGCTTTTCTGGTCTGAGCTGATCAGTCATGTGTTTTTCTTTTGTCTTTGTCTACTAATCATACGTCCGTCCTTCCATCCCCCTTCTAAGGTCGTTTGGGCACAATGAGTTTTCCAGTCACATCATCTTTCTCAGTGAGGTTATCCACCACCATGTTGTTGGGGGTCAGATTCTAGAATGGTTCCTTCCACTTCATCTAGATTCCAGTTGCAGGAAAGTAGGGAGTCTATAACTCTCTGTGACCTAAAACTCCAGGACACAAAGACCAAACAGAGAATGGTCTAGGGATGGCATGGAAGGCAGAGACCTGAGCAAAGGAAAACTGAAGATGTGCTCTTGGTGAAGGAGTCTTAGGTACTGAAGGGGCAACCCAAAACATCAAGTTCAAAAGGGTATACAGAAATGAAGTGAAACAAGTTCAGCTCCTGAGTAGAAACTGTAATCCAGGGGCACCTGGGGGGCACAGCTGGTTGAGCATCCAACTCTTGGTTTCAGGGCAGGTTGTGATCTCAGCTGGGATCGACACTCAGTGTAGAGTCTGCTTAAGACTCTCTCTCTCTCTCTGCCCCTCCCCCCCCAGACACAAACTCTCTCTCTCAGATCTTAAAAAAAAAAAAAAAAGAAACTGGAATCAAGAGAAGGAATATGAATCAGCTCAACTCTGACGGGATGAACTATTTATGGTACTTGTATGCTCAGAGGTTCATTTTGTAGTCTTTAGTTATAATATTCTTTCTTTCCCCTAAAATTATCTCAGGCACTCTGAAGTTCAGGGCATATATGTCGGTGTTTCCTTTATTAAACCCCAAGATGTCATGGTTACTTCTGTCAAAGATCTCTGTTATGCTCTTCCATCTACCAACCCATACTTGCATTTACCAGATTTTTTTTTCCAGAGTAGCCATTTGTTTGCCTTAGCACTCACTTTACCATGGGATGACTAGAATTTAGCTTTCAAGATTCTTTTGAGAGATTGAAACTAGCAAGTGTTCATATATCCAGAAAATATCAGATACTTTAAGGCAGTCATTACTTTTAAACCTTGACCCTGGACCAACTCTGTACTACAGCAATGGAAAATAGGACAGTATCTCATACAGATCATCCCAGCAGGTGGGGCTGATGCTCTCAGCTCTGTGCTTTGACACTCTAGACACCTGGATTTGGAGAAGCAAATAACCTTCCTCATGTGCCTTTGTGGATAACTCCTCATTTCTAATTTTTTTTCATTGAAGTACAGTTGGCATAATTCCTTCTGTCTTATCCATCTCTCATGAAAAAAGACAGTCATCTTTGGTCATTCCTAGATCCTACCACTCCAGATATTGTCCCCAGAAGCTCTTATGTAACTTATTTTTTTTCAACAATTCAAGATGCTTGCTTGTTATCCACAGACTGTTTTGATATCTTGATACTCAAGACATGAATAGTGGCTTCCCTTGAGAACTGTTACTATAACCCTCTATATAAGGCTTTTTATAGTCCTCCATAAAAAGCTTCTTTCTACTTTACACCATGACCTCCATACCAACTGGATATAACTGTTTTTCTCCCTCTTCCCTTTAAAATTGAGTTTAAATACCTCTTGTTCAGTTACTCAAACATCCCCACAGTTCTTTCAAAACTTACTGAAGTATTAAGCGCTGAATTATGTTTCCAAAAATTCCTCTCTTGAAGCACTAACCCTCAATACCTCAGAATGTAACCCCATTTGGAGACAGAGTCTTCAAAGAGGTAATTAAGTTAAAATTAGGTCATTAGAGGGGGCCCTAATCCAATATGACTGATGTTCTTATATGAAGAGGAAATCTGCACACAGCTACAGAGAGGGGAAAGACACTGGGAAGAAATGGAGAAGATGATCGTGGACAAGCTCAGGAGAGAGCCCTGTAAGAGATGACTCCCTCACCGCCCTCAGGAGAAATCCACCCTGCTGACACCTTAATCTCAGACATCTCGCTTCCAAAACTGTGAGAAAATAAATCTCTATTTATTATATTAAGCCACCCAGTCTGTGATGCCTTGTTATGGCAGCTCTAGCAAATGCCTACCTGAGACCCCGAGTAAACCCAACACTCCTCACCAGACCTACATGGCTGAACACGAACTAGCCTCTGCCTACGTCTCAGACCTGGTTTTCTCTAACAGGTCAGACTGACTCCCATAACAGGAACTCTAATGTTGCCCTCCCCCTGGAGCTCTCCTACCACAGACCTTCCTGGTCTGGCTTGTCATTCCGTCTCAGCTCAAAAGTCTTCTTTCAGAAAAACTTTCCTTGATCTTCCATCCAAAAGTAATTATCCCCTCTACTATACCTATTATCTTGGCTTATTTTCTTTATAATGTTTTTTAATCAAGGAACCCAGTTGGCACCACCAGTACCAGTAAGTATATTTATGACAACTTTGTGCAGGAAAACAGCTATTATTTTGATGACCAAATGCCTGGGTTTGTCAGCACAGTCCTAAATTATACCTGTTGCAAGTGTCCTAGTAACAGCTGCCCCTTTTACAATCAAACTGTCCTGGTTTTAACAATAAATGATACGAACTACATCCTGAAGGTCATTAAAAGATTTGAGTTGTTTTCTACACTAGATGATATACTTTGGCTCCTGAGATAAGACACAATCTGAGCTCTATATAGCTCTGCTTCCAAACAGTAGAGAGGCTACGTGAGGTCACCCCTGGATACCTTCACACATGAAGTTTCTCCTGCCTGCAACCCTCTCCCTCCTTCCCCATCCCTACTCATCCTTCAAGACACTGCACAGAGGGAAATGCTCTGATTCAATTAATCCTTCAGTGACAGGTAACAGCTTCTGTGTATAACACTACAGTATAGTTTATTTATTTCTATATTTTCCATTAGACTATGGGCTTCTTCAGGGAAAAAAATGATTCATCCATATTTATATCTCCAGAATATATCTAGAATATTTCTCATAACATGATGGGCATTCCAAAAATGATATTAAACAGAAAAATGATCATCATCCAACTCTTTCAAACTCATGTTCTTCTCCTATTGCACCTTTAGTAAGGTTCTGGGAAAGACGCGGAAAGAGGTGGCTTAGTCATTTGCATGGTTGTAAACATATTAAATAAGTATTTTATAAACCATACAGAATTCTATATATCTCAAACTCTTAAACTGAAATCTCCATGCTTGACTTTTCCCTCTATTTTTATTCTGACATTTTTTAAAGGTTTTATTTATTTATTCGACAGAGATAGAGACAGCCAGCGAGAGAGGGAACACAAGCAGGGGGAGTGGGAGAGGAAGAAGCAGGCTCATAGCGGAGGAGCCTGATGTGGGGCTCGATCCCATAACACCAGGATCATGCCCTGAGCTGAAGGCAGACGCTTAACCGCTGTGCCACCCAGGTGCCCAATGACATTTTTTAACTTACACTTTCATATCCACTGACAACAGAAAGAGATTTGATGAGCCACAGGGTCACCTTTCACACCCTGCTCTCAAACATCTCTTTCCACTATTTCCCTTTCTGTCAATTCAATCATCGCCCATTTACTATCGCAGACAATGTTGCCTTCTTATTTCTTCTCTATTCGCACCCTATCTGCTAATTCTCCCATCATTTCATCAAATGGAACAGATGAAGAAATCTACTTGAGCTAATTATCCTTTCTCCATACTCTGTACTTTACCCCATTTTGTGGCCACCACTTCCAAATGGTGTCCCTGCACCTGCCCTTACCCCCTTCATTCCATTTTCCACACAGCAGCCCAGCTGATCCTTTTACCATTGGCGTCAGGTGATGTCACTTCTACACAGCCCTCCCTCAGAGTGGAAACCAAACAAGTCCCAACAACAGCCAACAAGGTCACCCATGTTCTGGTTTTCGCTACTTTTCTGACCCCATCTCTTACCCATGTTGCTTTAGCCACACTTGTCACTTTGTGGTTTCCCAAATATAGAAGACCCCCGGCTGAGAACTGCCACACCTGCCACTTCCTGTTTGGGATGTTCTTCCCCCAAACAGCTCCATCACTACCTCCTTCCCGACTTTCCTCAGATGCCACTTTCTCAGTGTTCTTTGACCTCATTCTTTAAAAAAGTAAACCTTTGCCCCCCTCACCCAGACATGCCCTATGCTGATTCATTGCTAATTTCTCTCAGCGAACTTACCATGACTGTCACCCAACTGTTTCTCAGTTTCTCATGCATCTGTTTATTGTCTGTCCTCTGCTAGGATGTAAGCTCCACAGGAGTGCAGGGATATGGGGTATATTGGGTCATTCTTGCTGTTTGTGGTTGTATCCCTAAGCTCCCTGGACAATGCTGAGCATGTATTTGAAGCTCAACACATATTTGTTGAGTTGACGGATACAATGACTTCCTTTCTAATCTTCGCCAATCCATGCGCAGACAGTATCCGGGCTGACAAAAGGGGTGGTGGTAAGAAACCCAAGTAGGAAGTGGACTGTGAACAGGACTCATTGGTGGGAAATCACAGCCACTAAAGAACGCCCAGTTTTGGTTTCACAAATCCAAAGAGAATTCCTGTTTGTTCCTTAGGTTGGGTCAATGCAAGAAGCATTCAGAGAGTCTAGCACAGAAATGGAAATGAACTGGATGGTGTAGGCACTATCCGTGGGGCTAGCTGAAAGCCATTAAATAAGCAATGGTAGACAGCATTGAAACCTCCAGAACAGTGTTTTTCCCATCAGTGCCACAGGGGTCACAAAGAGGTGATCCTGGGATGGCCAAATGCAGGGAAAGCCCAAGGAGCCCAAGTTCCTACCATAATCCAACCCTAAAAAAGAGCAGCTCAGATTTTATCTGTTTTCTATATATGGACTCCCGCTAAGTTTCATTTTTTAAACAAAAGATTCCTGCTGCTAAAACAAAACAAAAAACCCACACGCAAGAATAAAACAAAACAAAAACGTAGAGAATCATTGCACTAACACCAAGCTACAGAACGTGACAGTTGGTAAAGATTAGAGAAGGCCATCTGTGAAAAGAAGGCTATCGACATCATCGAGGCAACAGCTTCTGTAATGTAAGGATGCTGCATTCAAACCAGAAAGGTTAGACAGTGAGCCAGTGTCCCACTTACATGCCTACCTCCCACCCTGTCTTCAGTAATGCGTATCAAAATTGCAGCTAATCACTTAGTATCTTAACATTCGCCTTCCTCACTAGAATTATACTCTGTTATACTCTGTTGCTCACTGCCGCAACCCAGGTGTCTAAGGCATAGGAGATCTCGATAAATACTTGTTCGAAGAATGAAGGAAGGAAAAAGAGACACTAAAAACTAATTTCTTTCTTATATGTAGGTATGGAAAGAGTCCTTGAATTAAAATAAAAATGAAACTTGTGTAGGTCCTTAATGTCCAGATAAAGCTATTATCCTCTACATCCTTTCTTCCACCTCCTAAAATACATGGCTCCAACAATAAACCATTTAGAACACTTCAAACACCCCAGAGAATGATACTTTGAGTTGTCTGCTCCCAAACTTATTACAAATCAGCTAAGATAGAAATAAATGGAGGACTGTTAAAAGAATGGATAGTCCTCTAAGTACTCTCTTCCCCTTTGACCGTACGATCTCGGTTTTCCGTCCCTTCCATTACCTTCCTTGAATCATGCTTTAGCAGCATCCTCTCAGCTTTAACAAGGGGCAATACAAGAAGCAGTCAGTGAAACCATGCAGCTCATGGTAGATGGGCTCTGGAAGATGCTGCCATCCATAGCTGAACATATCTTACGAAAACACTCAGGTAGAAATCCAACATCAAGCTATGTAATAGGGAAATTGTGTTTCCCTTGGATAATTGTAAGGATTTTCCTCCCTGATAATAAGAACTCATCATGTCCCCATTTTAAAAATTGACTATCATGATGCTCTGAAAATATATATAAATTTGAAGTTCCACCAAGGTAATCATGTGTGGTTCCATAAGGTCTTAATATTTCTCTCTCTCTCAGACCACCCTCCACCCTACAGATATTTGTTTTGTTCTTGTTTATTTTCTCTAGACCTGACTTATTATTCTTACTTACATCATGATGTTACTTTCGTATATGTTACCATGTGGCAAGTTGCTTCAAATCCTCTGGGAAATAAGATGCAATGTGAACACAGAGAAAAGAATGTGCTTTTCCAAACACAGCAAGAGAGGTTTGGTAAAACCATATTTCTTCTAGAAATACTAGTTAGTGCTTCGTAAGAGTGCCATGTAATATGTCCTAAATTTTATTAAGCATTTACGTTACATCAGGTGTTCAGCCTTATGGCTTCTGAGCTGGTTGACAACATGACCCAACTGTACTGACTGCTGGCTCCATATCAAGCAGGATAAAAGGTTCTGGAGTGTCACACAGGCTTATGCTGGTTTGGGCATTTACCAAAACTTGAATATAGATGTAAATGAAATACATATCAAACGGGCAAATGATACAAAGCTCAGAAGAAGACTGTTTGCAACACTGGTGAATTATGTAAGCTATGAAGTCAGACTGCCTGAGTTCAAATTCCAACTCTATGACTTACTAACTGTGTGATTTTAACTAGTTACCAACCATCCTTGTGCCTCAGCTTTCTCATTTTTAAAATGGGAATAAAGTGGTATTTATATCACAGGGTTGTTTTCATTATTAAATGAGATAATATGTAAATATTCATGAGTGCCTCATATACAGTAAGCACGCAATATATGCATGATGTTATCATTACCATAAAATGATTACAGTTTCTATAAAGTCAAGCATCAAACTCAAAACAATATGGGAATCCTGGAAACTCTGGATGGAAAATGAGAAGTCAAATTTATTAAAGATCGATACAGGTTTGGGATTTAGGTTTTAAATACCCATTATATTGATATGAAATAGAGGAGGTCTATTTGGTTAAAAAAAAAAAATCACTTGAAAAGTGTCTGAAAGTTTTCATGGACCCCAAACTTTCATTCAACAAAGTCTGCTGCGCGCTTACAATGTGCCAGGCATGATTCTAGATGCTATTAACATCAGTAAATGAGACAAAGAAGGTCCCTGGCCTCATGTCTCTTTCAATCTGTGGACAGAAAGGGGAAGGAATCATCAGGAAGATTAATGGAGAAGCCAACGCCACCTAGTGACAGAATCAGTGAAGAAGATGAAGGAGGGCATGGGGATAGACCGGGACCCGGGCAGAAGTAGACTACTGAAACAGAAGTCCGAGGGGCTTCTCTGAGGAATGATATTCGAGCTGCTAGAAGATGAGATGGAGCCAGCCCTAGGACTATCCTGGGAAAACATGTTCTAGGCTGGGAAAGCTGCAGGTTTAAAGGCTCAGAAGCGACAACAAATAGTCCTGATTTAGTTGTTACAATCGTGCCATCGTAGGGATAATGACAGTAGGAAAAAGTCACGGCGGAGAACTCCCTGTTGGTCCGGGAAGCGATCCTCTCCCCTGCACTACATGGAGCTACCACTGATACCGCGCTCAACAGATGAGAACACGGATGTGCAGAGAGTACGGGACTTGCGCAAAGCCGCACTGCCAGACAGGGGTGGAGCCATAGTTATGAGTCCAAGAGGTAGGACTCTGGTCACTGGGCATTTTCTGCCATATTCACAGCGGAAGTGAAAGTCGACATCATGGCAGGGACAGCTCCAGCAGACTCTCTCCTGTGGCAGGAATAGTTACTGGGATAGTATTTAGATGGTATCATTAAAAAAAAAAAAAAAAAAACCAAAACATACAGAAAATGGAAAAGGAATAGCCAGTAGTAAGAATATTATCTCACCAGGAAGGACTAAAAGATGTCGGTGCGCTTGTCAACACAAAGAGAGAGGGGAATGGGAAATATGGCAGTTTTCCTCAGGTGCCAGAAGACATTTTTATAGATAAAGAATCACATAGGCGAAGAGACATAAAATATGCAAAAATTTTTCTATAATTCTAAAAAAAAAATGTATAAGAACAGTGGGTGACAGTAGGTTCTGGCAAAGTTTGGTGGGGGAAGGAGTCCCAGCAATCCAGAAATCAGAGCTACCTAACTGTGCAAGAAGCTCACTGGTGAGGCAGCGAGTTCCCATAACCTCCCACTGGACATATTTAAACTAAGGAAAATCACTAACCACTGTGGGTTTGTAAAAGGGACTTCTCCAGAGGTGAAATATTGGGCTAGTAAATTCATGTGCCTCTCCCAAGACTACACTCTTCGGTTCTATAACAGAAGTGACAGAAGAGCACGCTGGAGGGTGGTAAGCCACGGATGTGCTAACCAAGAAACATTCACAGCTGTTTGTATTAGGGTACTTCTTATCAAAATACGTACTTTCTATTAAGTAGACATGGTTGAAGTTCTTTAGACATTTCACTGATACTTTTCATCCTGAATATACTAACTGGAATGCAATCCAGTTAGCAGTGACATTTTGAGCTCTATATGGCAGGGGGAATGTGCACACAAGTTGAAAGCATATGTACAAAATCTACTAGAGAAAATACAGCCTAAGAAAATATTGGTTAAGAGCATACAGTTCAAAGTTCACACACTACTTAGTTTTTCCTTAAATCTCTGGGTGACCAGCGTAAGAACTGTAGTGTAACGGAGGCAGAAAGGTGGTCACGTGACATAAAGTCAAATGCGTTCCTAGGAGACATCTCTGGCATGATCAGGAAATGCTCTCCCAAAGACCCCATATGTTTATGAGGAGTTTATAAGACTAGGGAACAATGTTGATTTTACAGTGATAATCAAACAAGGTCCAGAATTATAGATGTAGTCCAATTTCAACAGCAAATAAGAAAAAGACTTAAAGAAAATGCCGAACTGTTATCACTGCATGTCTTTATGTGTTGAGACTACGCATGGGTTCTTCCTTCTACTTTTAGGGGATACTGGCTTTGTCTGCCCAGCACTACTTTCCCCATTCTAACAGACATGACTCTCTAACTGTGAAGAGGGCTTGTGACTCAGGCCAGAGCAATCATTGTACCATATCATGATGGCCACAATTACCATTCCAGGGATGAACACATGCCCCAAGTCACGGCTATCAAGACCCTTCCCTATTTTTCTAAGTGGATTTGCAGGGAAATTTTTCCTTTTCTTTCTGTCCATATGACTATAAGTATATAAGCCTGTATCTGCAAGGCCACAGCCCCAGTCTTGCGGGGCAGCAGATCTGAAAGAAAAAACCCAAAATGCAAAGAGAAGAAGAGGAGAGGGGGCAAAGAATATGAATGAGTGGGTTCTGAAGCTAGATTCAGGTGTCTGAGTCTAGTCATTGAGGTGAGTTCAACTCATGCCCTTTCTGGGGTTAATGCAGTGGGTTTGCATGGGGTCAGGGGAATAAAGATGTAACAGAGAAAACGCTTTCCATCAAGGAATACTGTTTGGTAGGAAAGTTATGTCATGCCTATTCACACTGAATGGGCAAAACAGAAAAATAAGAAAGGTAATCCATAATCTATTTCTTCAGAAATAAAACTGTTCTAAATTTTGTCTAACCATTCCCCTTATAAAACATACATTATTTCATTTTTCCCATTGCCCTTAAAACCTAGAATTTTCCACTCCAAATCTTGCAGGTTTTTTTAAATTAGTTTATGTCGGAATAGCAATTATGGAAATGCCCTAACATATTGATTTTGAATGTAATACTCACAAAATCTCTATCCACTTCAGTTTCATTAGTTTAATGTACTTTCTATAAAATTTATTTATAGATTATGGATTATCTTTCAAATTGGAGACTATTAATATGCTTTGCAGAAGAGTGACATGTTGTATAATTTTTATCATTTTATAAATGATTAAGTTTCGAAACAATTACATTTTACCCAGATCACACACTTAGACTAGGTCAGGGTTATGGTGGGGAAGACAGGAATAAATTGTGAAAAGCAGCCTAGCAGAAGGTCATCCATCAGTACTCACTTACCGACCAGAGAGGATGCAGCGGTGGTAAGGGACATGGAAAGAATGGGGCAAAAGGGAAGTGGAAATGAATGGAAGCTGCAAGCCTGGTTAAGGAGAAGAAAACAGCATCCGTGATTTAAAGGATGAAGCTACAAAGGGAGAAATAAGGAATGACAGGTACTTCTAAATGTATAGATTCTAGGTTGGAACTGTTGAGAAAAATCACTCAAATAAAAAATGGCCATCTGAGAGTTGGAAATAAGAAGCCAGAATTCGGGGAGAGGTCAGGATTCTATGTAGGAGTCACCTAAATTTGATTTTTGGAAATCCTCTCTGTAGAGGTAGTAGCCAAAGTCAGAACAAAATGGCAAAGATCAAGGCGGGTTAGCCTATCAATTCCACTGCCATGAATTTCAACGTGGCTTATTCCCATAAGACAGGCTTTTTAACCTGGGCACTGCTGATACGTTAGGCTGGATAATTCTTGGCTGTGGTGACTACCCTGCGTATTCCCGAGATGTCTAGTAGCTTCCCTGGCCTCCGCCACTAGATGCCAGTAACGCCCCCTCCCTCAGCCGTGACAACCAAAAATATCTCCAGACATCCCCCAAGATCTCTTGGGAGGCAAAACCGCCAGCCTCTCTGTTAACCGGAGTGCTGCCTTGGCGTCCCACTCAACCTTCTTCTATTTGAACAAACCTGACGTGTCACTTAATCTAAGCCCCAGTGTCATCTGCAAATAGACAGACCGAATCATCGTCTCCACATCATAGTGCTGGTGGCGGGGCTAGATGGGGGTGAAGTATAGGAAGTGGCTGGCATCGGGCGGGCGTGCCTGAACTGGGAGCTGTCACCACGCCATGCAAATGGGAGACATCATCTGCGCTGTGTCTGAGTTCACTCCCCATACACTGAGGCACGCGGAGAGGCCAGATGACTGCTAACAAGGCAATCAGTGCAGGTTTTTCTTTAGAGAGCACTTCATTCCAGGTATAACATGAAATGGAGCCCCTAGGCAAACCTTGTTATTGTACGTCCTTTTATACATTAGTCAGATGTTCCCAGGGTTCAACAGGTCACATGAGCCTGACATCCACTTTCTTCTGTGATGTTAACAGTGATTTCTTTTTTTCTTTTTCTTTTTTTGAGAAAGAGAGCATGAGCTGGTGGGGGGAGGGGCGGCAGAGGGGGAGGAAGAGAGAGAATCTGGAGCCGACTCCACACCCAGCGTGGAGCCCGACACAGGGCTCAACCTCACATCCTGAGATCAGGACCTGAGCCAAAATCAAGAGTTGGACGCTTAACTTACTGAGCCAACCAGGAGCAAAGACTAAGGTGTGTGTGATTTAAAAGGCAAAAGCCATAATAAACAGTCACTTTTTAGTTGAGTTAAAAATTTCAGCATCACCTGGAAAAGATTTTAACTTGTGTTTGCTTCACGTCAGCTTGGCATTTTAGGAAGTGGGAACGATGCCACTTAACACATATGTCTTAAGGCCCTGTGCCACGTACTGTGTTAAGCTGGAACTAGAAAGACGAAGCTTCACAGCTTCTGCTCACAGAACACAGGTCGAGGGAGGAGAAAGAGAATGCCCGATACCATATAAGACCTCAGTATAAAGTGTACGGGAACGGAGCAGGGTTCTGGCCTCTCCAGTGAAATCGAGGTTCACCTTCACAGGGGGAGTGACGTGAGCTGAGATGCAGGAACATGAGTTGACAGGAGGATAAGGGCACCCATTCCAGATGGAGGGAACACAGAATACACAGCCACAGCCATAAGAGACATAACCTTATGTAGAGAATTGTAATCATTTGTATTTCTGAAGCATAAAATTCAAGGTGGGCAGTTGTAAGATTGGACTCAGGTGGGCAAGGGTTAGATTGTGAAGTGCCGGGTACATCAGGCAAAGATATCAAACTTCATCCTGTAGTCCATGGGGAACCATTAAAAAATTTGGAGATCACTGTGCATGTAGTTTGACTAAGAAAGAAAGTTTTAGAATCAGGTGCTAATTTTGATTTGGTTTAGCATCAGAACTTTTCTGCTTCTTCCTTCCCCTCCTCCCCCTCCCTTCTCTTCGTCCTCCTCCTTCTTTACTCCTACTACTTTAAATCTGTCCAAGAAAACATTACATGACATTTTAAAATATTGTATTTTTACATAACTTCAAAAAATGCATGTCATAAATTATCACTGTATCATAGATAATTCAAAATTAAACAGAGAAAACAGATGAATACATAAGAGGTGACCAAACACATTCTAGGTTAAAACATAAATTGGAAATAAAATATTAACGTCAAATAAGAAACTACTCTTTTCATGGAATAATTGGGCCGCACATAGTGAGGTGTTTCTGCGTCGAGCCACCAGAGGGAGCTCAAGTGTGGGATTCTGCACGTAGCCTCCTTCCTAGCACTAGGGTGCCTGCCGGCCAGGAAACAATTCTTTTGCAAATCTATTTGCCCAGCTTGTCTATTTTGATCAAAATATTTCAGTCTTGCAGAAATAATTTAGCTGATGCCAGAGTCTATTTAACACACTACAAGGTGGATCATTACTGACGCCTGGCCTTGATCCTGGAATCAAACTCTCAGTCCCTATTTCTAGCTCCTTCATACAGGAGACAACATTCAAACAAGCTTCAAGTAAGATGGATTGCTGGCTCAGCCTCTGGGTTCACCTCCACCGCCTGTGCGAGGGGAGTGGGAGGAGAGGAAAGGAAAACAATGGAACTACAAACTAGGCTAAAGAAATTCTTCTCCTAGACTTTCTATAGTTGCTGAGGAACCAGAGATTAACTGGAGGAAGGCTAAAAGCAACTGGAACCTAGGGAGGAGAAAGCAGCATGTTTTCCCCACCATCTTGTTCACCTTAGACCCAAGGCTGAAATAAAGAGGGGAGGGTGACAGCAGCTCCCCAGATCCCGCAGCCATCTCTACTTTGGAGTGTGAGCCTGAAGGGGATATAGGACTATGAATAGTGTAGTATTAGATACAAAAATAACAGCAGACTGAACTACAGTTAACAATAACTTTGATGGAGAGCGCTTCATTAATTCTCAAAATGACACAGTTAGACCTTCATTTCATAAACTATATCATCACGCCCTGGGAAAGAAAATGGAAAATTCATAGGCTCTCCCTTAATAACTATCCAGTTGGGATGATAAAATACAGACACATAAAATAAATAGAAATACAAAGGGAGAGCAGGTGAGTTAGGGCCAACTTACGTAGCACAGAAAGAAAAAGAATAAAAGAGAATTGAAATGGTCAAGGAAACCCCCAGGTTGGAGCCACAGAGATGGACACCCATAGAGAAAGATGACTCAGGAAATACAGAAAAAACAGACACAAATCCTCCTTTGGAAGGTTACCAGGACTTGAGATGGGGCATAAGTTGAGGGAGAAATTATTTTAAAAGGGACTATTAGCAGATGGAAAAGAATATTTTTAAATCATTCTTTTTGGGGTTGATCCGGGAGACAGATGAGAAAACAGAAGGAATGTGAACTGAAGGAGGTAACATGACTTTACATGGGGTCAAGAACTCGGGTTTTAGACTTGACCTGACTAGAAGTTCCCACCCAGCTCACGGTGCCTCAGTGACCTTGTCTCCTTGGACTGGTGCACCTGTAAGAAGGGGCTTCTCAAATCTACTGCGTAGAATTGTTTTAAGAAATAATGAGATAATGTGAAGAGTCCCCAGCAAGAGCAGGCACTGAATAGTGTGGCACAACTAACTTATCATAATGATGTCAATGGTAGACATGCCCATCCTTGCATTTCTCAGCCTTTTTCTCTTTTTCCACAGCCAATCCAACTTTGGGGACATGGTATTTTTACTCGTAGGTCTCAGTATCTGTAAAGAATAGAAACACAGACATTACTTTACTTTTCACAGAGACACGGAGGTCTTAGCACTATTAATGTTTTCATCCGTGTCCCAGGCTTTGTGGATACCCTGCAGAAGAAGGCGAGGACTCGAGGAGGAAAGGATTTCCAGGCAAAGCAGCATTTTAGGCTAATGCATGTGTCCCTAACACTGTACCAAACCTATAGTAATGACAGCTATTAAACAGAAAAGAAAAAGAAAAATATGAAAGTACATGCTGCCTTCAAAAGAAGATAAACATCTTCATAAATGAAAGAGAGGATAGAAACACAAAGCAGAAGCCAGGGCTGCAACCAGGAAGCAAGCAGAGACCCCAGGAGGCCACATTCCCACAGGCTGCTGGCCCAGCCCAGTGTCCTGGCTCTGGGGGTCGCAGCCACAAGCTGAGGACCTGCTCCACATGTCCATTCCCTCAGCTTCAAAATGGGAACAATAAGAGGACTCACTCCGGGGGCTGCTTTGATGATGACAAAGAAATGTGAGAATTTAAAAGGTGGCACAGACTAAGGGTTCAGAAATGTTCATATCAGTTATTGTAGTTGTTTTTAGATGTAGAATTTTCACCAATTAAGTAGGAGGGAATCAAAGTGAAAACAGATCATGAAAATAGTTGAAGAAACAATGTTTCTCGGTTGGTTTCTTATAGCTCCTTGAAGACCAAGAAGAAGAAAAGAGAGGCCCAAACACAAGAGAATTATAAGCAGAAGTTCCACCTTGTCCCATTCAAAGGACGGATATTACTTCTTTAAAAATGAAAAACAAAATTAAAGGTCTATGGCTCTCAATAAAGAATGGGACTTGAGGTATTTTCTTTTCAAAATAAAATGAAACTTAGAGAATCGGTGATTTTACAGGAACATTTCAGAGTATTTTACTTTAGGCTTACAAAATGATTATACTGAGTAGCAGTATGCATTTATATGACATGCAAAATAGCACTGCATCAGCTAAAATTTCCTTTTTTCTCATAAATGTGAACAAGCCGTGTCAATTCTGTAAAGATTGTATATTACCTTAAAATGATGGGTATCCATAAAGTATTATAACCCTTCACTCCCCCAACTCCAGCCCATCAAAAGCTGAAAGACTGCAAAATCCAATAAGGATAATGACTTGTAAGGTACTGGCTGTCTCCGGTGCCCACACAAGCAAACCGCCATAGACTAGTGGCTTTCTACCACGTGCCCACGGGGCAGAAGTCATATTTCTCATCTGATAAATGTGACTCAGAGGTGACTAAAATCTTCCTGGGGTGAAACACTCTAGAGCATAAGAAGGAATCAGTTCTTATCCTTGGGGTTGAGTACCAGCAGGGGACCAGGCTTCCCCCAGGTGACAGGTTCTGTTCTGTTTCCTGATTTCTCAGGGAGTGCAAACCCTAGGAAAATTTTCCTTTGTTTTGCCCTCCTGCTGCTCTGCCAGGTTGCTTAACCTCCTCTCTTTGCTCTTTGTCTCTCTTCCTGGTTTCTCAAAAGCAAAGGGCCAAACAAGTTGCTGCCTGGGGTAACTGTTTCCCTACTCCTGCATTTCCAAATAGGCTTCATCCTAACTCCTTTTTGGAATTGTATTTCCTGGAGAAAAAGGTCTCATTGCCTTTCTCTGATTTGCAACAGAGAGATGATGCTCAGACAGAACGTCTTCTCTCAAAGTCAGAGTTCTGGCTGCCCAGCTGGCCCTTCTCCTCCTGTCTCCCACTGCAGGAAGCCTGCGAGAATACTAGAGTGTGACAGTGAGAGTTTTGTGAAGCTATCCTAATTTAAAAAAAAATCATTTCCAAACATCTCTACAATACCCCACAACTCTTCTCAATATCACGGTTGAAAACACCTACACTACACCAAGATGTCCTCCCAGAAATTCTACAACAAATGACCAGGCCAAAGCACTGAAGTTTGTACATGATTATCAGTCATTCCAATTATCTCCAATCAGGACAATATGCTTACAAAAGTAGGTGGGCAAAGTGAGTCATTAATTTGGAAGATACTAATTAAAAAATTACCAATAAGCAATTTATTAGAAAGATATGGAAAGAGCTAGAGAAGAAACTATAAATCCATGGAATATAACCTACAGCATGATCTATCAGCCACATCTTCACACACACACACACACACACACACGAGAGAGAGAGAGAGAGAGAGAGAGAGACAGCATTACCAGAAGATGTTTATGCATCTCTGCTTAATGTGAACAGTTCCTGTCCTCTCTCCTTTCTCATGCCTGCTTCTTTAAGATACAATGTAATAAAAAGTCCAACACCATTCACATCATCATTGCCCCTGGGGAATTCTCCTTGTAGATGCAGGATCCCTGGGGAAGTTTAGCCATGTTTCAATAATTCTTCAGGGACCTTGTTTAAAATAAAGGCCAGATTTTTAAATGCACTTATAGAGATATCAAAATATCCACTGAATTCTCTCCACTGACAGTTCGCATTTCTGAATGAGGGATACCAGTTAGC
Organism: Ailuropoda melanoleuca; assembly: GCF_002007445.2. Taxonomy (NCBI): domain Eukaryota; kingdom Metazoa; phylum Chordata; class Mammalia; order Carnivora; family Ursidae; genus Ailuropoda; species Ailuropoda melanoleuca. Next base: position 19,116,922 of record NC_048231.1, on the reverse strand, counting down.
TTGAGAGTTCTCTAGAAGTTTAACTTCTAAGTACTTAACAAATACGTTACCACCTTTTTATTGTGTCATGCTGACCCCGTTAAGAAATGCCATATTTATTCCAGCTATAAACACTATATTTATTTAAAAGAAGGAAAGAAGGAAGGGGGGGGAGGGCAAGTGCTCATTTTCAGCCTTTGCACACATTAGGGAGGGACAGGCTTTACTTGGGACCTCTGGGTCTCACTGACACGTAAAAGAAAGAATATATTCTCTGCCACTGAAAATTGACAAAGCTGTATGATGTGAGCTAAATGCAGTGAATGTTCAGTTACCCATGCGGAAATTATTTATAAAGGATCACTAAGTATAAACTAATAAACTATATGCCACTCACTGAGAGCCAAGGAATTGGTTGATGATGAAACAAAACCAAATAAGGAATTTGTATACGTGAACTAACCCGAGATTAACTAAGTCCTCCTCCCACTACCCCCACCTGCAATAGGAAAATAATTGACAGGTGCAGGGAAGGAAGTTCTGAGGGCATTATCTGTGAGATATGTGTAATGTCTGAGAACTGGGATGGAGAGAAGGTGGAAAGTTAATGCAGATAGAGGTAGGACTGCCTTGAATGTTTGAGAAGAATCATGGCTAAGATCTATCAAGATTCCCTCATCTCTAGAGTTGCCCCATGCCGTGTCTCATCTCACTGGGTATTTTATCCAACATTTCCCCAGAGTGGCCTTTCTCATCCACTGTAGCTCCATGCTCTGTATTTTCAGCTTTGTGGCCAGAGGGTTTCTTTCACAACTATTCAATTCTGCTATTGTAGCATGAAAGCAACCACAGACAGTAAACATAGAAGTGAATGACAATGGCCATGTTTAAATAAAACTTTATTTACCAAAACAGACACCAGGTTAGATTTGGTCTGGGGACCATCGTTTGCCAACCTCTGCTAAAAACCATTAATAGCTCTCCAGCACTTACCAAATTAAATACTATGCCACCTTTCCTTCAATAGTCTACCTTTCCAAACTACTCTACCACCTCTCATAGTCTCCCTCTGAACAAGCACAATATTTCTATGTGTTATATGCTTCCATTTCTATGCCCTTTCCTCTGCCTAGAATGTCCTTTCTCCTTCTCTCTACTTCTCAATATCCTCACAATTCCTCATAGTTCCTCTAGGCAGGTTCTGTAGATTTTACACACTACGTGGTGTGTGTGTGTGTGTGTGTGTGTGTGTGTATTCATAGGATCCAACACAGAATCTTGGGCACAGATGTTGAGCTGAAAATATCAGAAAACATGCAAGGCAATAGCTTTGCTTAAATTATCAGAATTATAAAATATTGGAGTAATCATATTTAGCTGATTCTATTATTATTATTATATTATTATTATTATTATTTTACCAGATGGAAGAGAAAAGCTCACCACGCTGAAACCAAGATATGCTGTACATATCCAGTGGACGCTAAGTGTCCTCTTGAGATCCTATATAATTTTTTATTAATTAACAATGAGATTACCAGGCAGCACCATGCAATCAGCTGTATTCTAAAAGGTTCTTTATTTAAAGGATAGAAAAGAAATCTGCTATCTTGGGTCACTTAAATCTAGACTGAATAAAGCGCTTTTAAAATCCTGGATTAATTAAATTCACACCCCGAAAAGCCCAAAATTAAGGAAAGCACACGTGTGTGGCAAAGATCCTGAAGTGTTCCATGAGATGTGTACGAGAGGACTTAAAAACCTGCCTTTAAATCCTGCAATCCCATTACACACGTGTGGAAGAGAGATGGAGTCCTCCCCTGAGGGTCTAAAAAGGGCCTCCCGCACATGATGAACATGAGAATCAGTACTTCTGGCCTTCATGACTCACTCCCTCCCCTGCGGGAACATCATGAATCACAGCTATTTTATCAGTGGGCTTTCACCTTCCACACTCAACAGCACACCCAGCATGGACTCCCCACCACCATCAGCATGATAGATTCACAAAGAGATCCGTCAATAGAGGGAGAACGAGCTGGCAGAACCAAAGACTGACTACAGACCAGGGCCATAAAAGAGAGAAGGGGAGAGATTTTTTTTTAAAGCAATAAACCAATTCATCCACCTGCTCTTGCAAAGCAGAGGATCAATTATGCCAACAAAAGGAGGCACAATGGGGACTGGAAGAAGAAAGCCAGTGAATGAATGAGCTCATCCAGGGTGTGGATGGACTGAAATATACAGGCTGACCCAGGGAAGGAGAAAGATGACGCAAGGGAATAATGAAGAAAAAGAAGGTGGGTGGCCAAGCAGGTGCCCACAATACTGGACAAACAGAAGTAATCAGGGAGAGGGGCAGAATTATTTCCCTTCCAGAGAACTCTCTTATGATGCTGAACTGGTTGAGACGCTGGAATTAGTATCGGAAGAGGCCACCTGCTCCATTTCAGAGCACAGTCATCCTTCTGATTGCCAAACGACAAAGAAAGCGCAAGCAGGCGGCAACATTTTTCTTTGTCTTTATGCAGCTTCCTAAAGCCCAGCTGAATTCAAAAGCAGCTGTGTGACTCCCTATAAGCAAACAGTGCACGTGTGAGCGTGTGCGTGCGTGCACACACGTACGCGGGAGACTTGGGCACTGCTGAGTTACTGAAATGAAGTTGCGTGTGTCCGAGTAGTCAGGAAAGAACAGAAATTACCACAGCTCCAGCCACAACGAATAAACAATTCTTAATGTTTAAGTCTTCTTAATGGGGGCAAAAAGAGTGATTTAAGACCATCAAATTCTATCAGCTTAGTACATCTGCTGAATTACATTCACTGGGTACAAAACTAAAAGTGGAAAGTAGCTTTGATCACACTTCTGCTCCCTCTCAGAAACCTTCCATGAATCCCCACTGCTTTCAGAATAGTGTCTAAACTCATATGCACGTCAGTCGGGACCTTCCACTGACGGATCTCAATGTAGGTTTTCTGGCCTAAGCGGCCTGCACTCTGACCCAAACAAGCTCATTTTGACTCATGCTTTTTCTCTTTGATTTTATTCCCCTTCTTACCCATTTCTATCAGCCAAACTCAAATTGCCCCCCAAGATTCTGCTCAAATTCCTCTTCTTCAAGTCTTCTTACATGTCGCCAGCTGAAAGCAATCTCTAGCTACCATGAGTACACTAAAGCTTTCTGGAAGCCCAGTGGTTCGGACTCCTCAGAGGCCTTCTAGCAACATAAATCGCTGGACCCCCAGCCACAGAGGTCCATGGCGGGGTGAAAAAATATGCATTTCCAACAAGTCCTCCACCAGCACTGCGGGGCCAGACACCACACTCTGAGAACCAATGCCAGAATAACGGTGGGCATGTCTCACCTACCCTTGAAAAGCTCCTTGGGAACAGAAAAGAATTGTGTGTATTTCCATCACTCCTCAGTACAAGCTTGTATTCAGTAGGTGTGCAACAAATATTTGTCAAATTAAATATATATTTTCATGTTGCTTCATATATGTTTGTGTATATACGTTCATATTCATTCAACAAATATTTATTGCAGACACATACATTTGAAATATGCATAGATATGGTACGAATATTTAAAGTACAAGCAGGTTTCTTAATCATCTCACATTTGGCAAGCTAAAGGGAAGTCTGAATATGCTGTGATCCATTTTGCAAATGTGATCTGCAGAAGAGCACCATTAAAATTCAATATGAATCTCTGCTTGAAGAGTGTCCATCTGTGTTCATTTGTGGTAAATGCAATGACGCTCTCATTCTGCCTGAATATTCAGTTAACCCATGCTATATAGAGCCTCAGCTTCGGGCCAAGGAAGCATGGGATTTTCATTTCTCCTTCCGTGGATTTACAGTCAGTTCCTTGACGTTGCTCATGTTGCAGACACTCAAAACTTCCTCCACAGACCACCGGTACCCACCAGCACGGCTTGAGTACAGATGCTAGAGTCGTCCTGCCAGGGTTCAAATCCTGCTCTATTTCTAGAGTATGACCTCTAGGACAAACGGCTTAACTGCTCTGTTGATGATACCTCGTTACTAGAATAAACAGGAACAATAATCAGATACCAGCTTCCTGCTTGTTCTGAAGACTCTTATTGTTAGGAAGGAGTAAATGCAGTTGACCCTTGAACAACATGGGTTTGAACTGCATGGATCCATTCATACATGGAGTTTTTTTCAACAAATACATTGGAAAATTGCGGGGAGATGGGCGACAATTTGAAAAATCCTACGGATAAACTGCATACCAAGAAATGCAAAAAAGAAGAAGAAAAAGAAGAAGAATGATTCTAAGGAATACATAGTACATATAACTTACAAGATACGTGTTAATCAACTGTTTATTTTATCGGCAAGGATTCTAGTCAACAGTAAGCTATTAGTAATTACATTTTGGGGGAGTCAAAAGTTGTATGTGGATTCTCAGCTGCAGGTAGTCGGTGAGGTCAGTGCCCCTAATCCCCATGTTGTTCAAGGGTCAACTGCACCTGGAAATTATTTACCTGGCACAACCCAGAAGTCATTACTAGTGCTTTTGCATTAATATTAATACACACAGGACAACCTCCCAGAAAGCACCCACGTTTCTGTATCTTCTAGGGGCCAAAAACCTTAGTGCACCCAGTTGCCATCTGGAGTCATCATCAACTAAGCCAGACAAAACTAATAAATGTAAATGTTAATATTTTAAACTTCCATGGTACTTAATAATTAACCTATCCTACTTATTAATGTTAGCACCGTACTTTCAGCTATTTTAAGAACTAGAGGGAATGGGGACAGCATTTGATGAGGGAATACAGTGAGGCCTGCCTGGCTTCAATTATTGCTTAACTGATATCTCCATTCAAATCCCATAGCCAGCACTAATGAAAGACATTCATTTTGCCCCAAAACTCCCTAGCCCCTGAGACTAAAATTATGGGTGCCTATAAAGATCATTTTGGCTTTTCAGTTGGTAAGACTAGATAGCACTTCATCCCCGTTTCCTGACCTGCTCTATGACCATGTGTAAGGTTTCAACAGCGAAAGGCCTGCGTCCACGTGAACTGCGTCACGTTTACGAAGCTCAGAAAGGCCTACGAATATGCAGAGCTCGTCTGTGATTTCAGCCACGTCACAGTTTGATGTGGGCAGAGCTACATTTCTCCTGTTTGAAGAATATTACTCCATGAGAAACTGGCATTTGTTTCAAGAAATGGCAATTTAAAATTAAACCCTGATGCAGAATGTGAGCATAAAGCTGAAATTCTAGGAAATAATTTGTACTGCGCTCGTTATTTGCAATTAATTATTGTCAATATAACTGACACATACCAGGCAATGATCTTTTTTTTTTCATAATTCAATGCTTCTGGACTGGTTATAGAGTAAAGGCCAGACTTCCAATAAGAAGTGAATTTTTTAATAAAGTTTATTTATCTAGTTTAGTAATCTCTATGCCTACTGTGGGGCTTGAACTCAGAACCCAGAGATCAAGAGTTGCATGCTCTTCTGACTGAGTCAGCCAGGTGCCCCTAAGAAGTGAATTTTATACTAAACTTCCACCAAACTTTGGTCGTCTTGTGTAATATTATGTATTGTGGAGCTTATCTGTTCCTTCTTGATTTGATTCCTAGCCTGCCACAATCCATTACCACAAATTGGGTGGCTTAAAACAACAGAAATTTATTGTCTCACAGTTCTGAAGCTGTGAAGCCTGAAATCAAAATGTGAGCAGACCCACCTTCCCTCTGAAGGCTCTAGGAGACACTCCAACCCTTGCCTCTTTTAGCTTCTGATGCCCGCATTCCTTGTGGATTAATGTCTACATTCAGTCTCTGCTTCCATGTGTCTCTCTGGTTTCTCCTCTTCCTGTCTTATATGAGGACACATTTCACTGGATTTAGGGCCCACCTAGATAATTCAGGATGATCTCAGTTCAAAGCCCTTAATTTGATTACACCTGCAAAAACCGTTATTCCAAATAAAGTCACATTCATGCGTTCTAGCGAACGTATCTTTTGGGAGGGGCTCCAACCAACCCCCTACGCATGGTATACAGGTGTAGGGGTGTGTATGTGTGTGTGTGAGCGCGTGTGCACACATGTGCACACTTCATCTCTCTACCTCCTTGAGGTCAGGGATCTGTTTTCTGTATCAGTGATTCAGAGTAACAGCTCATAACAGGTGCTCATCAAATATGCAGTGACTGAATGAAGAGCGTGTAATTTTAGAACAGCATCACAACTCCTACACTGTAACAGCAAAATACTGAGTATATATTCGGAAGTGGAGGGATAGCCATTCCAAAACCATCAAAAGGGCTAGCCACAGAGTGTGTCACAAGCCAGGATGCACCGGTGAAGTAAAGGAACAGAGGAGAAAGGAAACAGGATCACGATCTTGGATTCAAACCACAACACTTCTCTGAAAGCAAACTGCTCTCAGCAGCTCAATAGACATTTACACAAAGAGGGCTCACCGAGGAAAGCGCGTTCTAAGGTGAACAATGAAACTCGGAAAGGTTTTACAGAAAGTTAATCTTATTTATCCTTCCCCTTTGAACAAAATCTTTTGCTTGTCAGATTAAATATCATAAAAAATGAAATTGGTTATGCAAAACTCGGATTTTAAAAATGAAAAAAGTGAACAAGTCCTCCAGCATCTCTAAACATGAGTTAGATAATGAAAACTAACATTTCCATCATACTTCACAGTTTTTAAGGTGTTTTCACAAGTGTGATTCCATCTGACATAACCAATAGCCTTCTGAAATCAGATATCTTCCCTTATAGATGAAAAGATATGTGTTGAGAAATTAACTTGTTCAAAGTCACACAGGTAAAAACAGGCACTCACTTGAACACTGTCTTTCTGATTCCAAATCCAGTGTGCATGTGTGTGCATGTGTGTGTGTGTGCACATGTGTCTGTATGATTCCGCTCTTTACTAAATTACAGGCTCCCACAGGGATCGGTCTTATATATCAGTGATTCTACTAGGTATTTTCTTAGGCCCGGTTGTATAGTATATTATAAAATAGCTTAAAGATTTGTCTTCACAAAAGTATGCCTGAGAATAACCTTGAAAAAACTTGGTGGGTTCCAATAAACAACAATATGAAGAAAATCAGAGATGGGCTAGGGAGGAAGAGAGAAAAAGTAATGCATTGCTTATAACTTCTCTATGCCTTCAAAGAAAAGAAAAGGGTCACTGTTTTTGGAAACAGGAAAAATACTGTTCTAAAAATTTACTTTGAATTGTACTACGTCAAAACACTATTTAGCATTTGTTAACAAACTGTCTTATATTGTTCCCAGGTCAGTACTAACTATACTGCCCAACTAAAAGTATCTAAAAGGCAGGAATTATTTCTTATTTTAGGAAACAATTATTTCTTATTTTAGGAAACAGTTAATGTCCACATTTCACTCATTCACCCTCAAAATTAAAGCTGGACACACAGAATTCAATAAATAGCTGTCAACTTAGAAACAGGACAGATTATCTTGATTGTTAAAGATCCCCAGAAAATCTCCTCTTGGGGACACAGGGTTCCCTGCATTGCCATTTTGCATGTGAGCCATGATCCCTTCCTTCCCTAAACTAATCAAAGCCCAGAGTCCTTACATAGAAAACTGAATGATGACTATAATATAAGCAGCTGGACTCTAGGTATAAATGGTGTTTCTAAAATGTCAGTGCCTACCTGGCTTAAAAGCATCTTTTTAAAGGGCTATAGGCTACATGGCTCTGGTCTGTCCCTCCTGAGTGACAAGAGATAGAGCCAGAACCACCCCAACTGACCTCAGGAATAAGAAGGGCCCAGGAAGCCAAAGGCAACAGGAGGTGTCCCCAGTCCCAGGTGCTGCAGGTCTACAGCCCCCAGCTGAGCTGGCAGCTGCCTCAGTGAGAAACGGTCCCCAGCTCCTCCAGGCCATGTACATACGAAACAATTCCGCTACTGTCACCCACTCCACATCCTTCTCCAACAAGCTTCGATCTGCAAGAAGTTGTAAATCCTTCTCTGCTCTTTGTTAGAGGCCATCCCTTTCTTCTTTTCAGACTCCATAGAGGCCAGGAATTGGCTGTAAACTTCGCTTTATTTTCTTTACTCCTATCCTATGAGTCTGTGTTAATTTCTGTGAAGATCACTCATGGGGGCAGGGGTAGTGGTGGAATCTGCTCCTTATTGTATCTTTGGAATTAGAAAATTAGCCTTTAATCAAACAAGCACAACTTTGCATGTTCAGAGAGAGTATGTAACAGAATGCAATGGTATTTAAACTTCTTGAGGTACTAGCCCTTGAAAATCTGATAAAACATGTGGAAATAATAATAATAATAATAAATGCCCAAAATTTAAGAGCTCCTTGGAATTCCTACAACATATTCAGAAATTCCCTGAGGTTCTTGAACCTTGGGCTCAAAGGCAGGCACCCATATGCTGTGTCTTAGTTAATCCTCATCCTATATTTTGAAAACTCTAAGTTCTGTGTAATTCTCTCTAGGAAAAAAAATAAAATAAAATAACTTCTACCCTCAAGAGCCTAAGGAAATGATAATCAGCTGGAGTGACTGATGGCACAGGCCTTGGGGTCAGGGATATCTGTACTTGAATTCTGACTTCGCCCCTTTCTAAGACGTAGGGCTTTAGGCAATTTACTGAATCTACTTGAACATAATTTCCCAGATCTCTGAATATGTACAATGAGACCTATCTAATAGGGCTGGTGTGAGGGTAAGAGAGAGAACGTCTACAATGGGGCTGGTGTAGTGCCTAGCACATACTCCCCAGAGCTGATTAAATGGCCAGTGCCATCACCTTCAACACTATCAAAAAGAACGCGTTTGGGATGCAGGTAGGGTTACTAAAATTCCGTAAAGACAACAAGAGCCTTATAGGAGGAGTGGCTGGGGGGCTCAGTCAGTTCAGAATCTGACTCTTGATTCTGGCTCAGGGATGATCTCAGGGCCATGAGATCGAGCTTGGCATGGGGCTCTGTGCTGGGCGTGGAGCCTGCTTAAGATTCTCTTTCTCCCTCTCCCTCTGCCCCTCCCACCTCCTCCTCTCTCCCACTAATAAATAAATAAATAAATAGGAATTAAGGAAGAGAGAAAAAAGGGAATAACTCTGTTACAACTCTGTTGTAATAAGCATGTGGCAGGGATCATGCACTGTGCACAGAATATTTCTGCTCCCCTTTCACAGAAGTGAGTTGTTCAACTAAGCAAGAGCTGTACTGTAGTTGTGACTGTGGTCAGGCAGAGACTACATTTCCCAGCTACCATTGCAACACGGTAGGACCTTGTGACTAATTTCTGGCCAATGAAATGTGACCAAAAGTGATAGTTACCACTTCAGATATGTCTGCCCAGTGAATTTTGACACTCAGAACTACCTCGGAAGCCCTGTGTTGAAGACTGCAGAACCTCTGTCAGCTTGGGTCCTGTATAACTGGGCAGCACACAACCTCCTCTCCCTTCCCCTGATCCTACCTGCCTGGAATAACATGTGAGTGAGCAAAACTAATACCAAAACAAAACTCTTCTTTGGGGTTAGTTTGCTGAGACCTGGGGGTCTGTTCCTACAGCTAACGTTTACTCTAGCTAATACAAGTTAGAAATCTAAATTTGGTTTTCAGATAGCTTGAGATATATCATATGTGCATTCCTAATAAGATCAAACTGTCTCGGCTGTCAAGATTCTTTGCTTTTGACCTTGAATTATGTCAAGTCAGCACAGTCATGCTCTGTAGCACATGCGGATGTGAGGCTCTCTTAAACTGCCAGTGACGTCAGAGAAATGTGCAGGCATGAGTGGTGGGCTCACTACGACTGTGCAGAGTGGTCTAAATTTCACAATAATTATTTCAATGGGGGAGTAAAGCAATCATTACACATTAAATGCAGTTTGGTTGCTTGGGTAAAACCATTTCAAAACACCTCGAATTTAGCTTCATTTGCATATTTTAATCTAAGACTTTATCATCAACACTACTTTTGCAGAACATGAAACTCTTTCCCTGACCACTTTTTTGTTTTTGTTGGCTTATTACTGATCCTATTATCAACAATTTCTTCTAAAGATAATAGCTGCACTAAATGAATGCTTTCTATACGTCAAAACCTGGCTATGTACTTTTCAGATATTTTATATGATTTATATGCCAAAGTTCCTACTAGGCCACATGTCAACCCTCTAAGATATACATAATACCATCCTTTTTTATGAATATGAAAATTGGTATTAATAAATTTGTTAATGTTTTGACCAAATTCACCTATCTCGTAAGCGGAGGAGCTCAGATTTGAACTGCATCTACCTGACGCTAAGGCCCAGGCAGTTTCCCTGAGCTGGGAAAATCTTAACTGAACTCTTAACTGAAAATAAATCCTAACTGAAAGCAATAGTAAGCTTACATCATCATGTTTGATCAGGGGTAAATAAGAATAGCAGCCAACATTTATGGAATTTTTGCTATGTTTCAGGTACTCTCCTATTATTTATTAATTTTTAACTCCTCATAATAGCTCTAGAAATAGGGGCTACCATTGTCCCTTTCATCCAGATAAGAAAACTGAGGCCCGGAGGATTTCAGTGATTTGTCCAAGGCCACACAGCTAGTTAATGGTTAAGCAAGATACAATCAGTTTGTCTTAAAAGTCTGTTCCCTTAACCACTACACTGTTAAAGGGCATGCTAATGTATCTTTGAGTTAAAAGGAAAAAAAAAAACATAACCTTGTTTTTGTTTTAGAATGATGCAGGATGTGAAGAGTCATTGCTGTCACCTTGTAACCAAATTAAAAAATATATATATCCTGAATCTAGAATTAATAGGAAAATACAGTGCCACAAATTTGAGACGAATAGGTAGTCTTAAGAAGAAATCTAAACAGAACACACAGCAACCCCACTAAAATCAGAAAGGTGAGCAGGAACTGAGATGTCTGTGCTTTGGGCCTCAGGCAGGATGTTGGGAGGCTTGCCAGCAGCTGATGGTGTCAGGAGTGTGACAAACGTGGGCAGGCCATGTACCCACAAGATATTCTGCCATTGGCAGTGCCTACCTACTGACATTGATGCTTTCCTTAATCTATCTTTCATATCCCAGGAAAAAACTCAGGTCGATTTATTTTTTTGCATAGTCCCTCAAGTCCCCGATTAACAAATGCATTCTGATTATGAAAGGGGGGCAATGAGAGAAAGTAGAGGTGGGTGGCAGGTGACATGCACTACGAAGACTGGTGCCAAGAGTCAAACAGGGTTGTAAGAGCCATTAGAAATCATCAGAACCACATTCTTGAAATAACAATGTCATGGCTGAATGCACTGGAGAAGAGAGAAGTGCAGTTCTTACTCTAAGGGAGTCACTGACGTGATACAAAAAATAAATAAACAAAGCAAACAAGATTTAATCATGGAACTATTCATCTGAATGAATCAATGACACTGGAACACTTGCCTCTAGCCATCTAGCCTCTTTACAACAAGGAGGAAAAAGGACTCATCTCTCCAACTGTTAATGGGTGTACCATATACATACCAGGTGTGAAAAAGAAACCCTTCCCCAAAAAAACTGTATCGCCCAACAAATACAGCAAAGGTAAGTTCAGCCAAAGCTGAAATGAGACTAATGGATCTGGAATCAACAACCAGGCTGGAGGAACAACTCTGCACTTTTTGAGTGTGCAATCTTAGGCAAGCCACTCAACCTCTTTAATTCTCAGTTCAAATAAACGGGAAGTGAGTATAACCCTAAGAAATGCAGAAACCGTGTGGTTCAGTCTCTGAGCTGTGTCTCCTTCAAAAGTGCAGTCCAGTCACTGGTAGAAATATTAAAAGTAATTATATTCCTCATTCATTTTTCTTAAAGGCTATTAAAAGTCACCCAATGCACAGTCTAGATGAGCACAATTTTTTGCCCTATATTTTCCCATCCTTTCTTTATTTCCCTCATACTCTTAAATTGCCATGGTGCCTTAACTCTCAAAACTGCTGAGAAACTCCCCATTTCTAGCCTAAGTGCTTTGTGTTCCTTCGCACTTCACTCATCTGCTCCTCGCTCAATCATCGTTTAGATGAACCTAGTCTCTCTTCCGACCAGAAAGAATCCCTCCTCTTTATTAAAAAATGAGAAAAAGGGGAATTGGGCTGGTGAGCTGGAATAAGGGAGGCATCTGTGAACATATCCACCTTAGTATCTTTTTGTTCTATCACATGAGAATAATGCTCGTCTCAAAAGAGTTTGATGAATATTAAATGAACAATGTCTGTAAACTGTCTCGAAAGGAGAACTTTCTGCTTGTGACCACATGCACCACACACATAATACATATATGTCCCAACTACATACAAAGTAGATGTGATATTCAGGCTGGTCCTTTGGGTTCATTCTGCACCCTACCCTGCTTTCTGAGAAGCTCAACTTTCTGGGCTGCATCAAATGTGAGGCACTGACAGGAAGCACCTGCATTTCTCTTACAAAGGTTGCAGATCCTGTTGGGACGTCCTCTCCTCATTACAGCCACAGCTCGGGGGGTCTCTCTCTCTCTCTCTCTCTCTCTCTCTCTCTCTCTCTCTCTCTCTCTCGGTTCTAGTAACTGTCCCCCCACACTGCCCCCGTCAGGCATATCAGAGGTAACAGCAGAAAAAGGTGCTCTGTCATCCTTACTGGCTGCCCTGCCTGTAGACCTGTCCTGCCCACATCACTGTAAGTAGGTCAACTCTCCTCTTATCACCCATTTGAGTGTGTCACCAGCTTCCCCGCCAGGACCCTGACTAATACAAAAGGGAAGTAAGTGTGGGTGTTTTCCACCCATGAATTCCTTGACCCAATATGAAAAAAAAAAATGGCACACAGACCCTCTAAGCCTCGTTTGCTTTGACTGTAAGCCCTTACAGCCATAGGACAACAGAAGTCTGGAGGTGGTGTTGGTGAGTGTGTGGGGTAGGGCCGAGTAAGCAGTGTGGAAAGTTAAGCTACCTTTAAGAAGATCCATTCCTCATCTTTAAAATGTGACATTCCGGTGCCTTCTGCTGCTTTGGAAGCAAAAATAATAAACTACTTTTGGTTTGTACGACGGAAGAAAGTTTTCCTTTCACTCAAATTACCTACCAGAGAGCACAATAACGAGAAAGTCCTTTAGTTTCATATTGGTTGACTCCATGTCGGTGTGGAATTGCTTATGATTCTTCAATTAAAACATACATCCAGGAATTTTATTAAATCCTTCTGTCTTGTTCTGTGGAAATATTCTCTGAAGGTTACTTGTGCCCTCTGGACTTTTTAACAAGTGAAGAAAAAGTAAGTTTAAGTAACATAGCTGTGGTTTTCAAAACCCATTATCAGGGAAAGTAGATCAATGCACTTTTGTATGTTTATTTTTAACTGAATAAGACATGCCCAATTACTTGTGATTATGAAAAATAATTCCAAGCAAATTCCACCCAGCAGCTACAGAAGTGGTTTTTTTTTTTTTAATTTTTATTTTTAACCAGAAAAAATGATTTACCTGACCTATTACCAGTAGCCAAATTTAATCTTACTAATGAACAATAACCAAATTGCTGGAATTAATCATGGATAGGAGAAGCAGTTAAGAATTCTTTGTTGACCTTTCTTAACAAAGGAACGTCTAAATGTTTAGTCTGACAAAGTAAGCTTTGGCCTTATTTCCTTACTGTTACTTATTATTTATAAGCTGCAAGCTCTGAGAAAGGGAACAATTTTGTTGTTGTTGGACTGAATTCCTAGTGCCCGCCATAGTATGTTTATTTCTTGAATAACGGAAGGAATGAATGAAGGATGGGTGCATTTCTAATTAATTTCAAGTCCTAAAGAGAGGACTTGAAGAGAGAAAATTGTCATTGAGTCTTCATTTGCTTCTGCTGCTTTTCTATAACTCACGGAACTTAGTATTACACATGGGTTCATAAAAGCTGCTTTATTCGTTAATCAAATATTTGTTGAGCACTTACTACCAGCGAGATGCTATGTTATGCACTATAGAGGGCAATGAGGGCAGTTAGACATGGATGCTTTCTTCTGAAGATGCAGTACCCAGAATGAAATATAAATTACTGCTCTACAAGGAAACACATTCTGCGAGTACTGAAGAAGACCAGCTGAAATGTAATGGAAGTGCCCGTGAAGGACAGCTGACATTTGTCTGGAGGTTGGGGAGCTCAGGAGAGGCTTCCGAGAAGAGGTGGCTTTTACCCTGGACCTTGAAGGAGTAACTGAATTTGAACCTTCAAAGAATATCAATAACTAATACTCATTCAACATCACGAAGTTTGCCAAAGTGCACTTTCACTATTTACCTTCGTCTGATCCTCAAAGCATCCCAGAAGGATAGGTATGATTGTCGCAATTTTAGAGACCATTAAATGACTTAAGAAAATTTAAGAGAGAGAAGTTTGCTCAATCCAGAAAGTGATCAAGTGAATGAATCTCACCCACCAGGGAGTTCTAGAATAGACAGCACAAACTGTACTTGCGAAATTTGGATTTGAACCAAATGTTCTGAATTCCAAGTGAAGAGAGATCTTTCAGCTACACTGCATTGCCCTCTTGGGGAGGATCTTGAGGTAGAAATATCCACAAATTGCATAGTAGACCAGTGAGAAAACAATGATTTACTGAGGCTCAGTGCAGCAGCAATGAAAGTATGGTTTCTTACAATATAGCTCCCCCGGAGTGGCTGACAACAGTAATAATAGCTAACATTTACTGAGTGCTTTTTATGTGGAATGCACTATGCAAAACCTTCTGTGCATAGTCTCTTTCAATCCTCACAACAACCCCATGTGGTAGGTGCCATTATAAACCTATCTGTACAAACGAGAAACGCAAGGCTCAGAATAATTAATAACTTAGGCAGAGTCACACACACTTGATAAGTGACTGCACTCTTATTATTATTAACAACCTTTTGGTAGTGCAACCAAACCTTTAATTAAGAAGAGAAACAATTCACAGCCACTTCTTAATAAATTCTACAAGAAATGTTACCTGGCATCTCAGCCATTAGTGGTATTGCTGTGTCTAAATATTCATCTACTTATTTCTGTCTTCCACAAATTCATTCTGCCATATGTAATTACTATGCAATATCCAAATATGCTGTCAATCAAATTAGGGCATTTCAGTTACCAATGCAAGAGATAAATAAATCTGCAGATATATTAACTTCTACTGATTCACTGGAAAAGGAAATCTGCTTTTTCCTTTTCTGTGGTTATAGCTCCTCGAGGCTAGCTTACTTCCTTTATATCTAGCCTGACATTCACACTTTCAAATTAAGTCCATGGCACCGAGGTTTTAATTTTTTTCCCCTCTTTGCCTTTGAAAATTTCACTCCTTAATAAAACCAAACACACCAATTACTCTGGCTTTGTTTTTGTTTTAAAAGATGCTTTACTTTTGTCATTTAGCATCTGAGCCTTTAACAAAGTCAGGCTTTGCTGATTTAACATGATTTGGGTCAGAATCAACCCTGCAGAAGTAATTCATTCTTCTCTTAAGCAGAAGGAATATTAACTTAGAATGGAAAGAGCACGGGATTGCATGACTTATGAAATGGGGTCCAAGCCCAGTGAGGCCACTAATCAATCGTGAGACCCCAGAGCAGTATCTCTACTTCCCCTCTCTATCTCAGTTCCTCAATGGAAGGGGATCCGTTGTTCTTGACTGTTCTCTAAAATATTAAATTCTATCATTTTTAATGCACACAAAGTTTTATGCACCTGTTCACTTATTCATGCTTTCTTTTTTTCTACAGATACTTACTGAATGCCCTCAATGTTGCAAAAAATAGAGGTAAATTCTTTAAGCACATTCTCTTTTCATAAATATAAGTGGGTCGAAAGTGTTTCAGGAAAAATCTCACAGTATTTAGAATAAAGCACATTTAAAACTATTTATTTTGTTCTTTTATTGGGAAATGCTTTAAAATGGGCTGAGAAATGGTATTCAAGTGGAGAACTGGTATATTTAAAATAAAATTCTTAGCACAACTGCCCAAACTAGAGTCATATATATTCTATAATTTCTCATCTTATAGGCTAAGAAAAAAATGAATAACTGACTTCCAAAATGTATCTTTATTAATAGCAGTGTGTGTTTTAAGTTTAAGAACTACGGAGTCCATTTAAAGGTGATGTAGCCTATATCCTAAAGGCCATTTTGTACTATATTCAAGAAACTAGCCTGCTGTTATTTTTGTCTTTAGAGCAAGCTGCTGCTTTAGCAATGAGCAGTCCATAAAAATGTGGGCAATTGGCTTCCTCCAGACTAATTAGCAAGTTTGCTGTGTTCCTGTCCCAGCTGGTCACGCTCTGTCTTTTAACTTAGCTCAGGCCTACTTGTTTTGCCAGTTCCAGAACCTCTTAAAGTTTGTCAGTAATGACAGATATCTCAATTAGCTTCCGACATAAACTCTTCAGCAAGACAACTTAGCCAAGCTGGTTTAGCATTCTCAACTCCTACATCCTGTTCTCAATGATGCCCAGGGAACTCCCTACCCTCTTCAAAACTCCTCAACTATGTTCACCCGGCTCAGGAATTTCCTCCATGACCAGCCTCCCTACCTACCCCAATGCTCAGGTCTCTGCTCTGTGAAGCGTGTCTTGCAAAGTCATTTGTAGATTCTCACTCTTGTTCCTGGCACTCTCGTGGCCAGACTATCAGGCATCTAGTTTTTCCACGAGGTGACTTTTCTTGTATCATTCCTTTGCATTGTGACTCATCAATGCCCCCTGGTATTTCTCTTCCATCCAGCCCAGACTCCTGATTTAGGGCCCCATACTTGACCCAGGCCACAATCAGTGTCTGAACATGCCCCCCTGACAGCAAATGGATAGCTGGAGATTTAAGCATAGAAGCAAGCAATGGTATGGAACAAACAGGAAAAATGGAAATGAGGATGTTGTCCGGATTCAAGGTAGGTATTCTGCCAAGTGAACAGATCAGGCTTAAAAGTGGATGTGATTCTAGGGGAAGGTAAAGATGGGGGGAAATGGGACCAGATACGGTATATCTACAGTGAAGGTTGGTGAGGGGCTTGCGGGGGGGAGCAGGGTAAAGGAGTGGTGGCAAATGGAAGATATATGGTCCCTGAGGGTTATCATGACCAAGAGGAATAACATAAAAACTTGAAAGTCGGTGGCTGCAGCGGAAGAAGCCTATGGTTAACAAGGTTATTTTTGCTGTAGAACTCTAAAAAGATAGAGAATTGGAGGTAGCAGATATTTCTGAAACCAGGGATGAGGGGTAGGACTGAAAACAGAACTGGCTGAAAGTCTATACAAGGATCAACTGGTCCCATAGATACCCTCTCTATTGTGGCAAGGAAATACACACACTCGGAGACTGGCTGAGGAGAGCTTTTGTTTTGAGGACCCAGGCTCAGGCTTTGCCAGGGGTGTGAAGTCATAATGAAAATATAAGGATTACATGTAAACTTACACAGTGACCCTTGGGACCATTCCACCGACCTTAAGCACCTTTCCTCCTCAGCTCTCAAGCACTGCCCACCCACTTACATACACAAAACACCAAACACAGAGAAATGGAGTTAACCCTGAGAAACCGAAGTATTGGACGAACCAAATGACTCGAGAGAAAACATCTAGAGGTAATGACATTTTGGAGGAGTAATCCTTTGATAAAGTGGCTAGTTCCCCACCTCTTTATGCTTTAGTAAATTTCACCAACTGATTAAAAAAGAATAACCCATAATTATACTTGAGACTTTTTACCATCAGGTGGGAACAAATGGCCACAATTCACAAGACACTGTAAGATAGCCTCTAATAGAGACATCAAAGCCATGGACTAAGACAAATAGGAAAAAAAAAAAAAAGGAAAAAAAAGTGCAGAGAACAGAAAAATAATTTTAAAAGCCCGTTCTTAAGATGCTAACAGAGATAACTTGTGTCTGTTAAAAACCACAAACTGAATGCTATTAAAAGGAAAAATAATGACAGGGCACCTGGGTGGCTCAGTCGGTTTAGCATCCAACTCTTGATTTCAGCTCAGGGCCTGATCTCAGAGTCCTGAGACTAAACCCCGTGTCCAGCTCCCTCCTGGGAGGGGAGCCAGCCTGCTTAAGATTCTCCCTATCCCCCTTACTCTCTCTCATCTCAAATAAATAAAATCTTAAAAAAAAGGAAAAATAATGAAACACAAACCTCTTAGGGAATAAAAGTAAACACTTATTTATGTACATTTGTTAGCAGAGATTTACTCAATCGTAGGACTAGAAGATAAAATTGAGAATATTTAGAAAATAAAAAAATCATGCCTAAAATGAGCAATAATGTGTAAAATGTAATAGGACCAAAAACAAACAAACAAAAAAAAATAGCACTGTAACCACATAATTTAGAAATATGGAAGTAAAACCAAAAGAAACAATTAAAAGAGTTGAAAGTGGTATTTCTAGATTGAGGTGGGGAGGGATCAGATCGATTTTTTTCTGTCCTATTATTTTCATTATAAACTTTGCAGGAATATTTTTATATATTTATGTGTGATAATTTGTTAAAAGAAACACAAAAATTTAACCTAAAAAAAAAAAAAACCAGTAGAGATTTAGTGGCACCCAGTAATCTGTACCCGGGGTGAGACAGTCAAGAGATAAGTAAATGGAAGTAGCTTTCGTAGAGGCAGATTTCAGCTTAACATAGTAAACAGACCTGTGATACTGTAATATAATAAGAAATATATATTTGATTTTTTAACCAGGTTCCTGGCTTGGAGCTTCTAAAACTTAAAATCCCCTGAGTGATGGGGTGGGAGCACCTTTTGCTGTACCTAAAAAACCCCTTTCAAACTGACTTTATGCTAATGAGTTGACTCTGGAAGGATGGGGGGCGGGTTGCCAGGGAAACGAACCACATGATTACAGGTTGGAACTTTCAGCTCCATCCCCCCCACCAGACCTCTGGGTCAGGACTGAAATAATCATCAGTGGCCAATGATTTAACCAATGATGCTTAACTTACAGAACCTCCCTAAAAACCCTAAGCATTGGGATCTGGCTGATGAACACACCAACATGCTGGGAGGGTGATACATCTGGAGAGGAGATGGAATTTCTATACCCCCTTCCCTATTACCTTGCCCTGTATACACCTCTTCATCTGGCTGTCCATCCGTATCCTTTATCATATACTTTATAACAAATCAGTAAATGTGTTTCCCTGGGTTCTGCAAGCCATACATATAGATGAGGAGAGGCTTGTGGAAACCACTGATTTATAGCCAGTTGGTCAAAGGGCAGATGACAAATTTGGACTTGCAACTAGCATCTGAAGTGGGGTCAGTCTTGTAGGATGGAGCCCCTAACCTGTGGGGTCTCCATTAACTCTAGGCAGCTAGTGTCAGAATTCAGTGAATTTCAGGACACCCGGTTGAGGCCCATCAAGACTTGGAGCACTGCCTGGTGTGGAAAACCCCACACATGTGGTGTCAGAAGTATTGTAGAGTAGAAGATACAGTTTTCCCTTTTAAGATCCAACTTCACAATGAAACAGTCTGACAAGTAGAGGAGCATATCACTGGATTAAATAGAGCTTGGATGTCCATAAATCCAAGCCAAGATTTCGAATAGAGAGCAAGACTGGACTTGCAATTTTCAGAATTCCTCAGTTCTATTTGGGTGATTCTTACGGACAGATACACTTCCGTAAGACTAAGTATTCAAAAGGCATAAATCAAGCCACACAATTTTTACTGAATGAAATAATATCACAAATTTTAAAACCAACAAAGCAGCACCTCAGGCAAAAATTCCAATCTCTAAATGAAAAGCTTATGTTAACCAGAAGAGATTTGTGTTAGACCTAAGAAAGACAAATGTTTTGGAGACAAAATACAAGAATAGGAAGGCTGTGAATTTCACATCACATGATTATTTAAGAAAAGGTGATTATCTGGTCTGATATATTACTGTTTTTCCCCCATCTCAGGTAGAGACATAAGATAAAGGAAACATTAACTTATAGAAGCATTAGTTTATAGATTGCAAAGGATGTCCAGAATATACTTACAGGATATAGAAAGAAGACCAAAAGATACTTTTCCTGCCTGTGTTCCAACATATATGCACATGTCTCCTTACTTAATTGCATTGAACACACAAATGGCCTAGATTGAAAATAGTCTGAGTTGTCTGATAATGGACCCAAATCAGAATTCCAAACTGAAAGTTGGGTCACTGTCCATCTCAACTGCTGCCAACCTTGTGGTTCAGTGAACCTTAGAGAACAGGATTCTGTCTACTTCACCAGCCATTTACAAACACAACATTTCCCCCTAAAGGCATTATGCCAAATCACTGCAAACTGGTGCATCTATAGCAGAATTCTACTGGTAAGCCATTCTAGATCCTTTCTGGATCAAGGCAAGGCAAGTGAGAGAGAAGGCAAGAATGAGAACAAAAGAGAGTCACTGTCTGCAACAAAGGTAGTTAACCACCTCAGTGTCATTCAGTAACTGTCAAAACCAGCGCCAATTCTGGTCCACTCCAGTGGTCCTAGTTAGAAGCTCTGAATACCCCTTTACCCTCTGCTGAATCAATCCGCAATCAAGTCCCATCAATTCTTAACCCCTCTCCACTTTCCATCTGCCACCTCACTACTCCTAACTTATTGTCCGTGTTTCCATTTTCTTCCTCCTTCAATTTTCCAAGTCCTTCTTATTTCCAGTACTGAAAGGGTTATGCTATACACTAATCTTTCTGAACCCATTATGACTTCCCACATGACAATATACCTATTTCTTAGAAAACCACATCAGGCACTTCCTCCCAACAGTCTTCACCTTTCCTTCCAGCCTCATGTTCCTCCACTTACCCATGAAAATCTATTTTTCAATCCATTCTAAACTGTTCATGCGATGGGCAGACTACAGAGATAGGGCCTAAGATCTCGCCCTGGTACGTACGCCCTAGAATCATCCTCCCACCTTGAGCACAGCCAGAACGGGACTCCTAGACAGTTGACTGTGGCAAAAGTAATGAATCCCATTCCCAGTATGATGTTATGGAATATGGTAAAGGCGAAAGGATTGTACAGATGTAATTAAAGTCCCTAATTAAAGACTCTGCCTTAATAAAAAAAAATTATATATATATAGATATATCCACCCTGGGTGGGTCTGACCTGACCAAGCTAGCCCTTTTAAGAGGGCTTAAGGCTTCCTTGAAGGCAGACACTTGCAACAGTAGAGACAGCCTCTCTCCACTGTTGGCCTTGAAGAACCAAGTCACCATGAATACTGCAGCCACAAGGAATAAATTCTGCCAACAGCCTGAGGAAGCTTCAAAGCCTTATTACCTCATTAACCTCCTGAGGAAAATTCAGTCCAATGAACACCTTGATTTCAGCCTTCAAAGGTGAGACCAGGAGCAGAAAACTGAGGCAAGCTTACTTGCATTTGTGACCTATAGAAACCATGAGACAATAAACAGATGTTGCTTTAAACCACTAAATGTGTGACAATTTGTTGCTCAGCAACAGAAAAGGAATACACTATGCCATTTGATTTTATCCCTCCTTGTCATTTCGACACTTGTTGTCCTAGCACCTGCCTATTTATTCATATTAGTCCTATGATCAGATCAACGAACCTTTGTTGAGCAACTATTATGTGCCAGCCATTGTGCTTAGTGGCAAACATGGGATACAGGAGATAAGCTAAGCAAAGGTGCTCTAAAAACAGAGAAGCACACCTGATCCAGTGGAGACCTGAGATAGGAAAAAACTTCGACATCACAGTCGATGAGGGACATCAAATGATGTACAGATTATCCTCTAGGAGAAGGACACGGAAAGAGGAGAAGGCACGAAGGCACGAATCGGAGTGCAATGTTCTTGAAGTGACAATTCCACAGCATAAACACCATCCGGAGAGGAGGCTGCAGAGGTAGGGAGAGGCCCACCACACAGATTCATGGCTTAGATGTTATCCTGTGGACAGACGCCCTTGAAGCATGGGGGACATGTGCTAAAATTTAAGGTTTTAAATAGTCTGGCTGATGGTTTTGAGGGTGATATGCCTGGAAATGTGAACAGCAACAAGCGAGCCTATTTTAAACAGAGTTGATGAGAACCCCATGTGGGTCAGTGACAAGTGACGAGAAGGACACGGAGCAGAGAAATGACAAATGACAAGAGGTAAACTGGCGATAAGCTGGTAATTGGGTATTTGCAGGTAAGAGACAAGAAGTGCCAGGCTTCTGGCTTTATTGAGTTTGGTGTTCAAATGTCCCTTTCACAGAGAGTTTTCCCCGTCTCTCACCTAGCTCCAGGATCGTTTCTCCCCTCTCCTAGGCACCGCCATTGCACCTTACCCATATTCTTTGTACCATGAATCATTGCAGTGATTCACTTCTCCACTCCTCTTCTCCAAAGAACCTGATCCGTTAATGCCAAAGCAGGACCTGTGGGACTCCTGTAACTTTAAACATTCTGCTCTGATTGCCCTAAATCAAGCTATTCAACAAAATGCCATTGTGATGCTAATGAAGAATGGGAAGGCCCTTCCTTGCAAAGCTGTGTTTCAAATAAAGTGCTGTGGCCAGGATGGAAACAAAATACTAACTCCCTCCAGCCAGGCATTTTAAAACAGGGTGTGACTGTACTTTCCCTAATTTTTATGCTCTGTTAAATAGTCACCTGTGTACAGAGTTTTAAGGATAAGATCATGTAGTCCGTCAACATAGTTTTTTTTTTTTAAAGATTTTATTTATTTATTTGACAGAGATAGAGACAGCCAGCGAGAGAGGGAACACAAGCAGGGGGAGTGGGAGAGGAAGAAGCAGGCTCATAGCAGAGGAGCCTGACGTGGGGCTCGATCCCATAAAGCTGGGATCACGCCCTGAGCCAAAGGCAGACGCTTAACCGCTGTGCCACCCAGGAGCCCCTCCATCAACATAGTTTTTAGATCAACTAAGAATCTGACAAGTTCCTTCTTTAGACCACAGAGAGTCCCAGCATTGATTGGGTTGAGGATTAGAAGAAAAGAAAAGATCTGTCAAGCTACTAGAGAGCATAAGATGCTATGCTGGGATCAGAACTTGTCCTAAATTGCCTGGGGATTTTAGAAACAGTTTTGCCCAGCACTAAAAATTAAATCAGGAGTATGGCCCATTTAATCAGTAAGAATCTCTAATACTGTCTATGAATACAGAATAAATTTTTTAAGAGAGAATTCAAGATAATGATAACAAACAACTTGTCTATAATTATAAAATAAACCAACTTTCTACAGAGGCCAAAAATATATTACACTCGGAGCCAAGATATTTGGGTTCCAATGTTGGATTTTCCGACAATCTCTGGGACTTAGGCAAATACCTAAACCATACTGTGCTTTAGTTTAATTGCTCATAAAACAAGCGGTGAGAAGTCTAATTCACTCCACCAGGTAGTATGATAATAAAACCATAATACATGAGAAAGCATTTGAAAACATAAAGGCATGTGCAGTGGTAGTTCTGCATTATTTGTTTTTACACTCCTGCATCCAGGAAAGTGTGATCTCTAGAACACTGCTTACTATCTTTAATCATATAAAGATAACCAGGCCTGTGGGTTCTGGAAGATAAGACAGGTTCATCAATCAGCAAGAACACTATTTCATTAAGCAGCATTCCTTATGAGCTCCTCTGTGCTACTTTGCGGTCTAATCAAGAAAATGAATGCAGACTTCTTACGTTCCCCACCAAGTGCTAAAAATGCTAAACTATGTTCATTCATCATAAAATTACAATATGGCCCTGTCATTAGTGGGTTAAAGATAGCTTGTGTCACTGCTTCCAGATTTAATCAGACTTACTAATAATCATTCCTAAGCTCAAGGGTAATGATACATATTCCACACAAAATAATGCTGAATTTTCATTAATGCCTCAGGGATCAAATGATTATAGCTATCACTATTCTAATTTAGTATAATCAACACAAAATTATTTAGGGTTTGTTGGCACTTTTTCAGTGCAATGACTTTTTCAGTGCGATGATGAAAAATGATTTTCCCCCCTACTTTTCTTTCCCAGCACACCTTCCCCTTGGAGTCATGCTACCCTGGGCACACAAGAACAATTTGATCTCAACGTTAAAGCCTGCACAGACTTAGAATTCTTAGGACAACCACAATCTAAACATCTGTATAACCACAGAGGCTCTGAACGCCATTACTCATTTTGAAAAACAGGCCTGATTAGTTCCAATCTTTTGGTAATTTGACTATAAATCTGGTGACAAATTAGTTGTCATTTGGCTTTTTCTTCCCCCTGATTTTGACATTACATACTTTCCTTAAAGAGCAAGGGTCATTATGGAAGCAACAACTGTTAACATATCTGATAATATAACACTAACATTCTAAGTTTCGGGGCTCTGAAACTTCCCCACTGTGTAAGCAATGCTGCTTTAATTGACATCTCTCACTGAATGAATAATGTTAGTTCTGGCCCTAAAATAAAACCTCTGTATATTGACTGTCTTATCTGTCTTATTATAAAGTGGCATCTATAACAGTCCCTGGAAAAACCTAGTCCCTTTTGTTTAATTTCAAAAGAACCTAATTTTAGAACTATCCACTTTAATAATACTTTAAACTGCTACTGTTTTACTGAAGCCAATGCTAGGAAAGAAGGATTTTGAGTAAGCCATAAAGTATAAATCTAGTTTTCTTCCAATGGATACTTTGATAGATATTTAAATTAAAAAGGTATTTTTATTAGCCATATTTACATTTCTATAGGCTGTACTCTTTAAAAAGGACTTAGGAAAGTTGTTCATTTCTATATGCATAGCCTGTATCAGGCTGTCACACTGCATTCATCAGTATTCCTTATCTCTTACACTTTTCAAAGTTCTGTGACTTTCAAGCACATCGAACTTTCTTACTTTTACAACTTCACTATCAATCATTATTTTACTCATTATGTCAATAATCACATTATCTGCTTACTGAATTTTAAACACCATATTAAGAGAAATGGTAATATAATATATTCCAAATGTCACTATGATGACATGGACAACAGATCAATTGTAATCAACTGGCTGATTGTGAGTTAAAAATGGTCTCTCATGGGGATGCCTGGGTGGCACAGCGGTTAAGCGTCTGCCTTCGGCTCAGGGCGTGATCCTGGCATTCTGGGATTGAGCCCCACATCAGGCTCCTCCGCTATGAGCCTGCTTCTTCCTCTCCCACTCCCCCTGCTTGTGTTCCCTCTCTTGCTGGCTGTCTCTATCTCTGTCGAATAAATAAATAAAATCTTAAAAAAAAATGGTCTCTCATGAATGGGTAACTACTACCTTCCCTGTCTTTCCCCACACCTCACAACATTTTAAGTTGTGACATTAAATCAGTGCCACGTATGGAAATGCTACCAACTTATTCTCACCAAATGTCAAATACTCATAGGGAACAGAGTACTTTAAATTTTCCATATAGTTTAAGATGAAGTAAAGCACAGAAAGGGTAAGTTAATGATTGATGATGATGATAATTCACTTTTATTGAATGCCTACTAGACATCAGTTTCTTACTAAACTTAAAGTATACATTATCTCATATAATCCTGATAGCAATCTTCAGTTTAAGTATGATTTACTATCTCTAGTTTACAGGCGAAAGAAAAAAAAAACAGAATTATAAACTAAAGATTCATCCAAGATCACATGGCTAGGGTTTGTTAGATCTAAGATAATAATCTAGACTGTTTGATGTAAAAGCTCAGATCCTTAATCAGTCCAGTTATGTCATTCTAAATTACAACAGATGAAATTCTAGAATGTAGAATGATATATAGGAGGGATACTGTGTAAAACCCTCTCCTCATCATTGACTGACAACACCAACCCCAACTGTCTAATAAATGTATGATGAGTCTTCCTACTAGCAAAGAAGAGATCTTCCTAAAACAAGCTAGTGGTATCCAGTAAGGGCAGGTCTCCATTTTACTACTATAATAATTAAGCTACTTTACAAAGTTCAAAAATAATATATTCACATGAAATTACTTATGTTTATATTTTTTTCTATTTTTCAACTAAGACTAAACCTTAAAATTATTTTACAACCTACATTTTACCAAAATTCTACATTAATATAAATATTTCATAATTTAAAACATCCTTATTCATTGCATTTATAATATGATAATGATAATAAGAAACAAACAGAAAAAGAAGAAGAAAACAAAGGGGAAAAGGAGGAGTAGAAAAATAGTAGTAGTACAAGGAGAAGGATATGGGGAAAAGAGGAAAAGGAGAAAGACCATGCTTACGTTTTCAATTTTTATGGATGATTAAATGAATTAACAATTTAAGGGCAGTTTTTAAAAACCTTCTATATTTTTATGGACTTTTTTTTTTTAATTACATCATAGTTGAAGGTAAAATCCATGATCACATTGTTTCAGCAGACTTGTGAGCCAAGGTACTTTTGCAGGAGGCTCTGGGGATGGAGTTTAATTGCTATGTGGTACATGACTTGAAGAATATACTAAGTTAGAAGACAGGACAGGCAGGAGTCAGGATAATAATGTGTCACATATGGTTGCTCAGATCATACAAAGATTAATCAGGGCAAGTAGTATGGGTAAACAGTGTAGTAGATAGTAGCAGGTCAAGTACAGAGACTAACGGTGCTAAACCACCAGAAGATGTTCAGCCCCCTGGACAGCTCTTTGAATACAGACTTCTAATGTCAAAATCTCAGACTAATCCGGACTTTGTTTTCTTTTTGAAACTTTCTTCGGCTATTATGAGTACATAACCTGTTTTAAACCAGAATTAGCTCATATAAATTCAGGAAACCAGTTAATTTCCTTGTCAGAATGGAAGACATTGTCTTCTAGAAGGACTTGGAGACCCATGGGGATGCTCATGTTTTTAACAGGTCTGATAAGCCAAGTAAAAGTCTTCATCATCTTTCATCTTGGGCAGGAATTTAGCTTAGATTTTGGGCCCTATATACAAATCATCCAGAAAAGTGCATTAATAGTGGTGTTCATTAATTTAAATTTAGAAGCTTCACCACCATAATGGAGATCATATACCCCTTAATTCAGTTTTATAAGTAGATGTCAATGGTGTTTTAGACCTGCAAAATTATATTTTAACTACCTACATATCGGCAGTGGTCACCTATACTGATCAATTCCACTCTCTTCTCAAGTTCCTTGTCTGAGTATTCATATTTCTGAATCAAGAAAATGCATTTCCCAGTAAATACACTCAGAATCCTATGTCACGTCCATTTTTGTATAAGCTCTCAAAACAGGAGGCGCTTACTCACCTCTGTATACCCAGAATCTAAGACTGTACTTGGCATAGAGTATGACATTGGTAAATGGTTGAGAAATAGATGAAGTACTGAACAGGTCACCATTCTGTAAAACTAGCAAGTTTATATAAGCACAGATTAAAGATCTAATCAAACAAAACATGAAAAGAATCGCCATGCCTGATAACCCATCTACCATCGATCCAAGTTCTACAATTCTACAGAGCCCCTAGGGATGTACTGCTGGTACAAAGCATTTTACTTACCTTAAGCTAAATTAACTGGGTCCCTAAAGCTATGTGGACACTGACAGACCTTTTGCCATTAATAAGTCTTTGTCTGCAAATATCCATCCTCTAAACTTCTCTAAGTCAATCTATTTCCCACATAGCCGAACTCGTTCATACCTCACTATGTGTGCTTTTGGTCTGTGTGCCCTCAGCTTTGAACAATCTTGTTACAGATGTTCTCATATCTGGCTACCTCTCATTCAGATCTAAGTTAAATACCACCAACTAGAGATACCTTCCTAAGTAGCCCTAAGTAATATAAAATACTATGCCCACCCAGCCCAGTACCACATTGCTCCACTTTAGTTCCCTCACGGTATTCATGACTATCTTAAACTACCCATTTAGTGGCTTTAACTTGTTTACTCTTTCACCTAGAATGCAAACTTGAGTTTGCCTAGAAAAAGGACTTACCTGTCTTGTTCACTCCTGTATCTTCAATGCCTAGAAGAGTGCCCATCAAAACGTATTTGCTAAATAAACCTACCCTAGATTGCCTTTGCAGACTGAAAAGCAAGTCCAGTGCCTAGAAGAAATGAATGGACGGAAGGCTGGTTGAATTAATAGGAAATCTGAGTGAGACATTGGTCATTCATAGGAATAACTTGGTAGTAGGTTTTCCTGATGACAGGTTGCGAGTGCATGTTTGAAACAGAAGTAAATTCAAAGAGTAGTTATTAAAAGCTAGACACACACACACACACACACACACACAGATTCCCTTAGGCAATTAACATTCAGACTGTGTCTCTATGACAACACAGGATCATGCACTTCTACTCACAACATAAGCATGAAATAAGAAAGACTTCTGAGAAATGATAAGTCACTGTGTTTTCTAAGTTTGTATTATTTTGATCCTTATGTAAATGTTATCAAAACAACTCACAGCAAACTTTAAGAAGGCATGAAATCTGTTTGTTTCTCAAGAAGATTCAGTATGATTCTAAGAAAAAACCCCAAATCTTTAAAAGCTTCATTCAGTTAAGACCCAAAATTCTAATGCTTAAGTATTCATCAGCATTTAGTGATGAATGCAGACAATAAATACAAAGAGTATAAAGGTTTCAAAATCCCTGGCATAAATCTGTTGGGTTTATGAAAATTAATAGTCACAATAATGAAGCCTGCACTTCAGTGATTCCATATAACCTATAAAGTAACTTGTGAAAGTTATATTTCATACAATATAACTCATATTTTCTGTTATGATTCCCTTCTAGAATTTAGTTAATATAGCTCTCAATCCTGCTTTAAGCTTTGTGGGGACCTATGCAAACAGGTAGGAACTACTGACAAGAAAATACCTGAAAATATACATAACACACATATATCACGATCACCTGGGAAAAGGTCATTCACACCACTGATGCAGAAAATGCTAACAGTGGTAATGTTATGACCCAATTCCACTTCTTTCATGAAAAGACATGTGTCATAATTGTCATAACCCCAAGTGACAACTCTAAGAGATTAGTGTTCAGGGGGTAGACAGAAGCTCCAAACTCTGAAATTTATCCCAACAGAATACTAGAAGACTATGATTAGAAAAACATCTATTTGCCTCAACTATCAAATATATGGCAGTTAGGACCAAGGAGATTAATTTTTCCTAGAGCTAAGGGTTATGGAAGATAGATGCAGTATATGTAGAAGTTAAGCATGAATTCGAATCTTGAGTCCACCATTTAAGAGACAGGGGACACTAGCAAGTTACTTGAACTCTTTAAGCTTCATTCCTCACGTATATAATGGGGATAATAGCAATACCCAGAAAACAGCTAATGAATAGTTTTAATGAGAATTAAACACGACAATGCACGTAAAACGGTGTAATACTTTGCACATAAAACATTTACACATAAAATACTTTAGACATAAAACAGTTAATAAATGTTAAATGCTTTACTGATCCTATCACTTGGCCCTGAGAGATTTTAATCTTGGAAACTAGGAATGGCGTATCACTCCTGAGCATCCAACTGGTTCATACTTTCAAAGAGAAAGAAATTAAGTACACACATTCTTTCCTAAAAGGAAGTTCTGAATTTTAGAATCTTAATATTAGTGTATGATTCTTCGTAGCACCTGCTTCTCAGAGATGCCTCCTTTCCTAAAAGGAAAGGGGACAAAATGGTCACTTGACTGATGATGGGAGGGGGCCAGAGTGAGAAGAAACACGTCCAAAGTGATCCTGTATCTTCTTCACTCTGTCCAGTTTGAAGAAAGTATGAAGAAAAGGAAAGCATTGTATACTTTTTTCCAAGAAAATCCAGTGGTAAACATATTTATTGAACAATGATCGGGTATTGAAGCTATCCTTGTATTTCGGGAGATGACTTAGGTAGGACGACATCACACTGCCCAAATAAGCTGACGATTTTATTGTGGGGTAAGTACTAATATCAACAAATAACTTAAAGTGGTAGAGAGAGAAGTGCTATAAGTGTGTGTGTGTGTGTGTGTGTGTGTGTGTGTGTGTGTGTGTGTCAGGGTTGGGGGGAGATCTAGTGAGAAGTAGTCTATTGTCTTCTTTCTGGCATCAACCTAAACCTGGCTCTAGGAGCTCAGCCACATGGGGCTTCTATCAGATAGATGTAAGTAAACTATGAACTCCCTATGCTTTATCAAAATGGTAAATCTTCAGAACCACATCATGAATGGGCAAAAAAAGAGGTGGCTTAACATTTGTATCAGCTTTTTGGTTCCCTTTACTCTTTATTCTAGACTTATATAAGCCAGATTTCATCTTCTGGATCATCTATGCCTATGAAAAATGTAGGAAAAGATACAGATTTCTAAAAGAGCATCAAAGGCATGAAACACTGAATATGTGGAACTGGAAACTCTTAAGATACTTAATAGAAAGAAAACAAGCTCACATATTCGACTTTAACTTTCCCGTGGGAACAAACACTTCAAATGCACTGGCTAAGGAGTTGTGCAGAGGAGAACAAAGGCTCCATCAGAAGCTAACAAAAAAAAAAAAAAAAAAAAAAAAAGCCCTCCAGAGACCTGAGTCAATCAAGAATTTAAATGTGTATGAAACCAGATGCGAGATACAAAGATCAAATGTCAGAATGAGGAAGAGTAGAATTCCCAAGAAGTTAAAGAATTTATGAGCCCCAAATTAAAGATGACCCTGTACCCTATTAATTTCACTCAAGTCCTACTGGCCTCAAGTTTGTAAATGTTCTAATAAAGGGAAAACTGGGATTCCTAGACAACCTTAATCTCTGCCTTTCTCTTCAGAAGGGAAGGGCCCCAACTGCTCTGGGGAAGGTAGAGTATGATTCCAACATTTAGCCAACCAGGCTGAAAACCCACCCCCACACACATTCCCTACCATCTACTGCCCCTCTATTCTCCATCTCCACTCCCAACCCAGGGAACTACTTCCATGTTAGAACTCCACGTCCAGATGGCAGGTTGAAGATAGTTACTAAAGTTTAAATCCCTCTACAGGTGTCAGGGTCACAGTAAGAGGTTGCCCTGTCATTGACATCTGCTCAGACTTCACCAGCACCACTGGCCTATCACAAGCCTTCTGCAGATGAACGTCCCATCTACCTGAAGCAGAGGAAAGTAGACCCAGGGAATATATTCTTTACTACCAGAGGAAGTCCACCTGTAAGCTAGTTTTCTGGTTTATTTTCAGAAACCTTCCTTCATAAGCTTCTCTTCTTTTTAGTGTTCCACCTCCCATCCGCAGAAGCCCAAACCATCCCCCCCAAAAAAAGGCTGAGTAGGAGAAACTAACTCAGAATCTTGGATAAGTGCATTGCCTAAGACTTTGAGTCTGTTTGTCTGGCCTCAAGAGCCTTCGCTCTACTTTCCCCTTCCACTTTCCATCTCCCTCCTTCTCCACGGACTTCCAGGCCAAGTTTAATTTTTGGCTCTACTGCTTACTAGTTGTAAGCATTGAACAGGATATCTAACTTCTGTCCATCTCAATGACCTCATGGCAAAAGAGCAAAGAGGACTGCATTTCTTACAGGGTTGTTGAGAGGATTAAATGAGCTACTATATATAATCAAAAAAGCAAGCAAAGGACTCTAACATTGTAGGTGCTCAAAAAATGTTAATTTAATTTATTCATTGTTGGCATCCCAAACATAACTGTTAGATTGCATTGGACTAAATCCACCTCCTGTTGAAATGCGGCCCATTCTGGGGAGGAAGTTAGCAGATGTTTTCATTGATTAATTGACACGTTGCAGAGAATTTTGTGGAATGAAGAAAAGTAAAGCTAGGAGAGGGAGCTAAAGTCACTTGCAGAGACTACTTCCAGTAGAATAAGGTCCATGAAATGATGACGAACTCGGTGGAAGCATAGCATGTTTGACAAGGCTGAAGCATGTGTTAGGAAAACTCAGGACAGGATGAGTGCCACTAAAAATTAGAAGGACCAAATTTGGCTGATGACAGCTGCCAAGGATATATGACAATGAGGAAACAGCAACAGAACATGTAATCAGAGGATGCTTGACCTTGGCTAAGTGAATTATCCCAACAGGTATAATTAAAGGCTGCCATATGGACTGCAGCGTAGATAGTTAGAAATCTGACCATGATTTCAGAGGCGTCAAAAGGAATCTATTGCCAAACAAATACCTCTCTCAGCCCACAGCCTAAATGCTGAAATTATACTCTTAGACTGTCTCCCGGCTGCAATGCTTTAAGAATACTAACAATGTATTGTTTATTATGAAACAGTTTATTAGATCAGACTTTTACATGGGGAACAACGGGGAATAAATGAGGACCTCAGGTACTACCGAGACGAGAGGTAAGAGTGGAAGTCAGGGTAGTGACAAAGCAAAGAAACAGAGGCGAACCTGAGAAGTTGTAGGCTGGAATGATAAATTGCTTGTCTCATTATTAGGAGTTTCCTTGGGAAATATATAGTGCCAAAATTCTAGAGAGTTGAGTCAATCCTCAAACATGGAGCAATAGCAGCTCTGCACTTACATGTAAAGTTATGCGTTTTATAATATAACACTTGAAAAAACAATGACTGTTATAATTGCCAACAAACGCTGATCAATTACTATACAGTTGGCCCTTTACAAAATCTCTGTTATATACACTATGTCATTTATTGTTCACTAGTGCCCTGTGAGGGAGATGTGTCTCCATTCCCATTTTATATCTGGGAAAGCTCAGGTCTGAATGGATTAGATAACTTCTCTGTAAAATGGCAGAGCCAGGGCTAAACTCCACCTCCATCTGACT
The DNA here is from genome assembly GCF_002007445.2 of Ailuropoda melanoleuca. Classification (NCBI taxonomy): domain Eukaryota; kingdom Metazoa; phylum Chordata; class Mammalia; order Carnivora; family Ursidae; genus Ailuropoda; species Ailuropoda melanoleuca. Next base: position 19,084,107 of record NC_048231.1, on the reverse strand, counting down.
TCGGAATCTGGGATTTTAATCACCCCAACTGGACAGATGTTATGACAAAGGAAAGCAAGCGCAGACACCTATGAACCTGGGATTCAGGCCTCCACAATGTTATAGACAACAGAATGAGAAGGTGGGTTCTTAGAGAACCGCAAATTTCTCTACCGCAAATTTCTCTCCCAGCATCATGGTAACAAGAAAAGTGCTTGCAGACACTTATCACCAGCTTTTTTATACTCAAAGATAAACTACAAATATGGGCACTTAGGCCCACACTGTTACAATAGCAAGCTATAATCATCGTTAATTATAAAACCATCATATGTTAAATAACAATACAACAGCAACAAGGATAATAAACTATCTTCCACCAGGAAGAAACTGACTCATGCAGTCAATTCCAGGCTTACTGGCTCAGAGTATTGGCATATTAACAGTGATGAATGTGTAAGCAAGGAGGTATAAATCCGGGTGCAGAGACTCTTGAACTAGAAGGAGGTAAGATGATCAAATACTCTGCTTTTGCTAGATACCATTTCACGTATTTACTATAATAGGCCATCATCTGCTCTGAGGCAATGAAGTTGTCTAAGTTCCTATGCCTGCCCTCCTTCTTTCAGTTGCACCCAGCTGGAAAAACAATTTAATATCAAGGTATTAAATAGGAATCTATTCTTCGGTATCTTCCCACAAAACAAGGAAAGGAATTATGGTTTATCATTCTACCTATTTTTAAATGTCACCCAAAAACTCCCATTCCCCCCCCGATAAAAAAATTCTTGCCACTTCTCAGCCTCAAAGATGATTTTACAATGAATATCTATGCGTCAAAATGATAGGAGATTTAAAATAAAATGCTGCCTCCAAACTTCTTGTAGATATTACCCCTGTAAAGTTGTCTAAGAAACATTCCAAATTCTGATTCTGCTAAGGGCTAGCATTTGTTCCTCATTTTCTTTCCATTTGGAAAGATCTTCCATCCAAGTAACAGCCCTGGCCTCTCTCCCCAAATTGATTCAGATCATTGACTTAGAAGATCAGTAGAATCTGGGAGAAGACAGACTCTCGTTGATGCCAGTGCACCGAGGGGAAGCACACTCTCTGCTTTGATCCTTCGTGGAAATTTCACAAGGACAGGTTCCCAAAGAAGGAGCTATGGCTTAAGTTCGCCTTATTCCCAAGTGCAGTATTAACCAGACCGCGTAGCTGTAAGATCCAAGCCTCCGTCTCTAACACGGGCTTTACACGTGAGGGACTCAAGCACTGGTGTCCAGAGACTGCACTGCCTCGCAAGAGTCAAACGTGCGGCTCTCTGCCCAACTCCGAATTCACAGTTGTCACAACGGTGGCTTGGATTTGACCGAGGTGGGAGTATTCACACCACAGACATCCAGAAACACTAAAATTCAGCTCCCTCCTCCCCAAAATGTTAAACATTTACCAGTACATCAGCAAATGGAAGACACAGACTGATCTCCATCCACTTAACTCCTGTGTTTATCTCAACTGATCGTGAACCCATGAACCACTTATAACACTGTCCTAATCCCCGATAATATCTAAAGGATTTCCTACTTCCTATTTCTCCCGGCCATCAGGTAAACAAAAGGTTTTTAAGAAGGGTATCCATCTAGTTCTTCCTATATGTCTCAGCTCAAAAAGAAAATAAATACAAAACCCTGAAGAATGGTCAAACTGTAAAGCAAAATAAAATCTACAACCACTTAATAACTCTTCTGGAAATTGTTCATAAAACCCATTTCCTCAAAATGAGTAAAAGAGGAGAAGTATGTTAGTTGTCCTCACTTCCCCTCGTTCTTTCCTGTAATAGTGTATGCGACTTTTTAACTTTACTGTGTAGCTTCCTTTTTCATAAAAGGTTTGTTCACCCCTGAAAAATCTGAAGTGGCAATTGTAGCAGATTCTAGGCAGCAGTGAGAGCATTAAGTCACATGATCTAAATTATAGAGGACCTCCTCCACCTGCAATGCTGACGGCTTCCCCGCTCAGTCACCCACAGGGCTATAATCAGAAATGTTCATCATTTTATTTATAAAAAACATGTAACACTTCAATTAAAACAGCTGCACGGAACAGCCACTGGTATTAATAGTAATATTCTAAAGCAACTTGAAAGAAAAGCTTGATTGAAATGGATACAGGTAGATGCCTAATTTTTATCTTTCTTGTTTAACCTTTTATTAAAAGAATACACCAAATCTTGATCTGTATGCAAATGTACTATGTGGGGTGGACCCTCCGGGACTAACTTGAAATCACTAGACTCCATCAGACACAGTGTCTTGGAGAGAATACCCAACTGGTCAACAACAAGCTATTAGCCTAGCTGGGAGACTCACTGAGAGGCTATCTAGCCTTGGCTGAGTTTTGTAACTGTGCTAGGCTGGTCCTCTCATCTTTAAAATTATTCTCTGAGGTTTCTGGGCCCTTTCTGTTCTGGAAAAACAGGAGCTCCTCTCTCTCTAAGGTCTCAGTGGTGGTCTACCACCTCTGTTTTAGCTACAGGCACATTAATGTAACCTGCCACACATTGCTTGAGTTAATTAAAGGGAAGTCATTACATTTTGCCTTTTAAACCTTTCTGCGCTCCAAGTTCTACCTCCTTTCACCGCATGTGGCACATAAAAAATATAGTGTTATGCTATGGGGCATTATTGTGCCTGTTCTCCCCTAAACCTTTGCTGTCAACATTTCTTTCCCACCCTTTAGTTCTCGAATAATTAGAATGGGGTGAAATGCACTTAAAGTCTGTGTTCCTTGAAGCCTCCACCCCCTTTCACACTCGGGACGAGATCTTTGTTCAGTTTTCTTAGAGCAACTTTGAAGAGCTGACATATTGGCTCTAGACCCTCTGCCTTTCTCCACCCCCTATCCCCCAATTCCACTCTTTCCCTTGACGAGCTGGAGAGGAACAGCTTGAGATAGTCGTTTCAATTATAGGCTGCATTAATTAAAGTGACGGTATTTTTTTTTTACATAGAACAGAACATTTTGAACCAAATTTAAACATGTTTTTTTTAACATAGAATGTAAACTGGTGTCATTATGATTCTCACATCTCAGTTAGGTTTCTGAGGGTCATCATGGATTTTTTTAGAGTGACGAAATCTCGGGCCCCTGGGTACCGCCTCATCCAATTACCCATCTGATTTATAAATCTCTATATAATTTCTCTGCCAACAGATCCTTCAGCTTCTGATTGTGCACGCCAAGCAGCTGGAAACTCACCACCCTGGTGAGAGGCAGCTTTGGGACAACTCGGACTTTCCTTGTACTCAACTTCTATATCTCGGATCTAGACAATGTTTGCGTATCTCGGAGTCTAAAGATATATTCTATCCTTATCCTAGTTTAACAGATGGGGGGGGGGAAATGGGCACAGAGAGACTGTGCAACTTGCCTGAGGACTCAAAGAAGTGTCAGACCTGGATTTGAACCTAGACTCACCCCTGAAGTCCAGAGGCCATACTGTCTCTAGCTCCATGATGAATACTGAAAATGCCCCCCTTGATTTAATTTATATTAAACCATTTTAAATATTTATGTAATTCATTTCTTATTCATTTGCCAAGTTTTCTCTGTATATCATTACCACTAACTCTCTACTCTAGCTTGCTACTGACTTCAAAAACAAAACCATTCCTGCTCCCTTGGCCTGTATAATGAGAATATTCATCCCCATTTCCTTCATTTATTCTAATGCTACCCACCCTTCAAGGCCTGGCTTCAGGTCACCACCTCCAGAGACGACAACTAGTTACTCACATCAGCAAGGAGGGGATCTCCCTTCTCCAACTTCCTTTTGCCAACAGAAATAAATATCTTACTCACTCTTGCCAAATAATTATTTTTAATATCTAGATTCTCAGTTTGACTGTAATCTCACCTACAAAGTGACAGCCTGAGTTTTTTATTAGGCCTCTAGCAAGAGTTTAATAATAAGTGAACAACTTCAGAAGAGGACCCCTAATACCTTACAGACTCTTCCCTTCACTTTTAAAATGTTTTGGGGTGACAGATCCATCCATGACCTCACTTGTAATCTGGACTAAATCAATTATTCTGAAACTCAGCCAACTAACGTTGACATTTCCTTCTCTACTTGGCAGGGCCTGTAACACTATCTCTGCGGCTTAGTGGGTGCACTTCTGCATGCCGACCACCAGAGGGCGGGCTTTCCTTTCTTTCCAACATACCGCACCTGAACCAGAGCCTTCAGAAATCCGGAAAATCCACTTCGCCAAAAAGCTTCTTTGATGACACTCCTTCATCCATTAATCTGTTTACGCCACAATATGAAGCACACAACATTATCCCAGTCTTCATACAGGAGAAGATACCTGGACACTCTCCCGTCTGAAGTCTGTTCACTAAGTCAAGAGGAATCCAGGGGTAAGAAGGGATGGGAGTGTGGGGGATGGGAAACCAGTCCTGCAAACCATACTCTACATTTCCCCCCCTTCACATTCAGCATGACACCTTCATATTGCAGTAGGACTAAGCACTGGTTAAGTCCTCAAATTCACTTAGCCAGAGAGGCTGGGGTTGGAATTCTATTAATATCCCTTATTCACTGCAATGCCCCAAATATCTTGAGAACCAGATTTCCTTTCCCATGTAAAAAGACAACCTACCATAGTTCTTTCCTAAATCTTCTGACAGTTTTACAAGTAGGGTGGTGAGTGACCTTCTTTCTTTGAAAAAGTGTATATAAATGTGCCTATTCATAGAAATCTGACAGAGCTGACACCTGGTCCTCCAAAAATGCAGCTTCACTCTAACCATATTCCACTGACATTAACAGAATGTGATTATTTTTGATAGTGGGGAACAAAGGAAGGAGAGTAATCCAAATTGTAAAGCACACCTTTGATCCAAATTTCCCCACTATGAAGTGAACCACTATTTTCAGGATGAGCATTCTACCCAAACGCAGAGTATCATCCTTTTCTTTTTTTTTTAATGTTTTTTTATTATATTATGTTAGTCACCATACAGTGCATCCCTGGTTTTTGATGTAAAGTTCGATGATTCATTAGTTGCGTATAACACCCAGTGCACCATGCAATACGTGCCCTCCTTAATACCCATCACCAGCCTAACCCATTCCCCCACCCCCCTCCCCTCTGAAGCCCTCAGTTTGTTTCTCATCCTCTTCTCTCTTCCTGCGAAGAGACGAAGAGACGTCTTTGCCTTTCCCTAGTGAACCGCATACCTATTCCTCCATGCTCTTTACTTCACTAGACATTCCCTCCTCTTCTCCCAGACAACAGCGCAAAGCTAATGGTTCTCTAAGAAATGACAAAGTGCTTTTTGAGCAGTACACAGGCCTGCTCTAAGTGCTGGGGAAAGGCTCTCAAATTCTGGGCAAGATGCAATTCAAGTAAAATCTGACATGCTGAAAGTTAATGACTTTATTATGCTTCATGGTTTATAATTCAGTCATAAGTCAGGCTGGGTTGGGCACATTTTTTTCAGACAGTTAAGAATTAGGAGGACTAAAGGCTGTCAGCTTTACCACATGGTCATTAACTGGAAATGTGTTGTTTAAACAAGATATACTCAAGGGGGAAAAGGCTCTGGCTCTCATACAGAGTTGCATTTGCCACAAACCTCTTCACACCTACCTTTCGAGCAGAGGTGAGAGATGCAGAGAAGGAAGGTTGCTGAAGGAAAGTGATCGCCTTACCTACTTTCAGCCGCCCTCAGCATCGATGACGTGGCAACCTGTGCACTGTGTGGATTCAACTTACAACATCAGAAATGAAGTAACTGTGTATTGACAGCACATAAATTCACTTCTACATGCAGGAGTCTTCACAACATGCTATGAACTTGAGACCAAAAAAGGTGAGAAGAGACTAGGCACAGTAGTTCATGGAGGCAAACCTGGAAAAGTAGGGATGAAGCAAGGACAGAAAACATCGCAAGGAAGGTAGAGGAGAGGCTGGGGAGGCGGACCACAAAAGTCTGAGAGTAGCAAGGGAGACTTTGAGAATTAACTAAATTCATGGTATCTACTTCCCCTGACCATACGTGCTTTTGTCTTCACTGTAACATGTTCAGAGGACACTATCCAGGACCTGAGATCCCCTCAGAGTTGTTGGGAATCTCAACACTTGTGTTTAATGACACATCAGAGGACCCAGGTTAGGAGATAGGTAAGATAAATGAATTCATGGAAGGATTGCAGCTTATAACCACCTGTTTATGAGCAAAACCCAGTCATAAAAGCAGCTGTAAGCAGAAAACATGGCAACATTATTTTGTCCTTTTGACATACATTATGGTATTTAAATCCCGTAACAGCAGCAGACATTGTAAAGAACTGATTGTAATTGTCATAATTAACCGTACGCACTTCTCCACTACATTGTACAGCTTTGCTACCGGCAGACCTGATCAGGTATAAAAGAAAACAGAGCTTTTGAAATCCCAGGAGATGGAGGAAATGACCCTTATCTGATTCTTCTCATTCTAAATTACTGTGGGTAGAGGCAAGATAATTCCCCAGCCATTTCAAATATGGAAAACATTCATAGAACACAACTGGCATCTAAAATCATATTAGCTTTGTTTTTTGTATGTGGATTTTTTTTTTACCATTTTGGATGAGATTTGGAAGGGGGCTGTAAAAGAATGGAAACGATGAGCAGATAAGATGTTTAGGGGTACTAAAGCAGATGTTCTTGTAGTCATTTCTTGGAAGATGTGAAATGGCTGTATGAAAGAAAGCAGTCATATCTTAAAGAAATAAACTTACCTGAAGACCTCTAAAGGGTTGGTTGAGTGAAAACAAGTATCTCAGTTACTTGTGTGTGTGTGTGTGTGTGCACACAAGTGTAAATACACACACCCAACATGCTCATACTCTCCTGGAGAATCTAGCCTCAATACCTTTATTATTTTCCTTTTAACAACCCAAATTAACCCAGAAAATGAAGATATAAAATAAGTTTTTTTAGATTGAAGAAGGGAGATAGTCAGGGTAGTGACAGAATTGAGCTAGAGAGGGTGAGCTTTTAAATTGAGGAGTTAATATTTGGAAGTATGTAAGTTCACGGAATGTTAGAGCTGGGAGACACCTAGACAGCAACACATCCCATTACCCTGCCTCCTGCTTACTCTAATTGTCACATACATATACAGACTTTATAGTTCACTGAATGGAGTATACTGCATTCTCATGGTCAACACGCTTCCCATAAGCGAGAAGAAGGAGAAGCCAGTGGGGGCAAAAGCATATGAGTTGGAAAAAGAGAAAATGAAACAAGAAGATACAGAAAAAGTGTGACTCTGCAAAATTTAAAATGATCAACTAGAAGAATGTACAGTGGAACACATTAAAAGGTTAAAATTTAAAAAAAAAATCCTAGAAGAGAGCACAGACAGTAATTTCTCTGACATCGGCCATAGCAACATTTTTCTGGATGTGCCTCCTGAGGTAAGTAAAACAAATACAAAAATAAACTATTGGGACTGATCAAAATAAAAAGCATCTGCCCAGTGAAGGAAACAACCAGCAAAACTAAAAGACAACCTACTGAACAGGAGATTTGTGCAAGGACATAGCTGATAAAGGGTTAGTATCCAAAATATATAAAGAACTGACACAACTGAACACCAAAAAAACACAAATAATCCAATTAAAAATAGGCAGCAGACAAGAACACACATTTCTCCAAAGAAGACATCCAGATGGCCAACAGACACATGAAAAAGATGCTCGTCATCATTCAGCATCAGAGAAATGCAAGTGAGATATCACCTCACACCTGTGAGAATGGCTAAAATCAACAACACAAGAAACAACAGGTGTTGGTGAGGATGTGGAGAAAACGCATGTGGAACCATCTTGTACTGTTCGTGGAAAGGCAAACTGGTGTAGTCACTACAGAAAATAGTACGGAGGTTCCACAAAAAATTAGAAATCGAATTACCATTGATCCAGTAATTCCACTATTGGGTGGGTAGTCACCCAAAGAAGACAAAAACACTAATTCAGAAAGATACATGCACCCTTATGCTTACCGCAGCATTATTTACAATAGACAATTTATGGAAGCAGCCCAAGTGTCCATTAATAGATGCATGGATAAAGAAGAAGCAGCTCGCTCGCTCTCTCTCTCTCTCTCTCTCTCTCACACACACACACACACACACACACACACACACACACACACACAGAGGAATATTACTCAGCCATAAAAAGAATGAACTCTTGCCATTTGCAACAACACGGGTGGCTCTACAGAGTATTATGCTAAGGGAAGTCAGTCAGTCGGAAAAAGACAAATACCACGTGATTTCACTCATACCTGGAATTTAAGAAACAAAACAAACGAACAAAGAGAAAAAAAGGGACAAAGAAATAAAATAGACTCTTAACTACAGAGAACAAATTGATGGTTACCAGTGGGGAGGTGGCTGGGAGATGGGTGAAACAGGTGAAGGGGATTAAGAGCACACGCATTGTGATGAGCTCTGAGTAATGTGCAGAATCACTGAATCACTACATTGTACAGCTGCAACTATTATAACACTGTATGTTAATTATACTGAAATTAAAAAATAAAAAATAATTCCAAGGTAAGAAAAAGCCTAAATTTTGAAAAACACCTTGACTTTAATTATGCTATTCATATCTATGAATGTTGGCAATGCTTCTTGAGTTACTCCTAATTCAGCAGTTATTCCAAATCACAAACAACTCAAAAAAATCTACACTATGTATTACCACAAAACTTGGATATTATATTTGTAGTAATATCTTTTTGATGAGTGTTCTTATTTCCAGAGATAAAAATTACAGTTAAGAAAGAGTCTGGAATATAGATCTTGAAGTACATAACTCAAAGAAGAATTCTACAAAACGTACATGATAAATTCTATCCTGCCCTTATTTTCATTCAGCAAAGAAGATTGCTGCAACAGACTCTTTTGCAGCCTTGTGGCACCAAGACTTCACCGGTTCATTACTCCAGCTATCACTCATTATTATTTAAAGAATTTAGCATTACATAGTAATATGTTAACAAAAGATGCTAGTAGGTAGGAAGCAGCAGAAAGCAGACAGAACGAAATTATTAGTAAATGAGGCATGGCCAACAAATAATGGTTATCTGAATATAAAACCATTTTGCGGCTGCTCCATGTATAATAGCAAACTAAATATAAAACCATCTTGTAGTTGCTCAATATTTCTTCAACCAAATCATAAATCTTTAACAAATTCTTGACCAAATACAGGTCAGCCTTACCTTTTCCTTTCAAGTAAAGTAGTTCAAAATCTGTTCTACCCTCTGAGTGCCTAGAACTATGGCAACTAATTCTGCTAAGGACTGAGTTGGGTAACATCATATATATTTTAGCTCCTTTATTTATCATTATAACTCTGAAGTTGGGCATTGTTATTCTCATTTTATTTTTATTTTTAAAGATTTTATTTATTTATTTGACAGAGAGAGAGAGACAGCCAGCGAGAGAGGGAACACAAGCAGGGGGAGTGGGAGAGGAAGAAGCAGGCTCCTAGCGGAGAAGCCCAATGTGGGCTCGATCCTAGATCGCCGGGATCACACCCTGAGCCGAAGGCAGACGCTTAATGACTGCGCCACCCAGGCGCGCCTTATTTTATAGATGAGAAACCTGAATTTCAGAGAGAGAGGATAATTTGCCCACTTGTGAACAGTTAGTCAAAAAAAAAGGGCTGGAACCCAGGTATAGTGGCTTGAATGGCCGCCCCCCAAAAAATGTCCACATCCTAATGCCCACAACCTGTAAATATCGGCTTATATGACAAAAGAGTATTACTTTGTATTTTTTTAAAAGATTTTATTTATTTATTCAACAGAGATAGAGACAGCCAGCGAGAGAGGGAACACAAGCAGGGGGAGTGGGAGAGGAAGAAGCAGGCTCATAGCAGAGGAGCCTGATGTGGGGCTTGATCCCATAACGCCGGAATCACGCCCTGAGCCAAAGGCAGACGCCTAACTGCTGTGCCACCCAGGTGCCCCAGTTTGTATTTTTAAAAATGTGATTAAGTTAAGCATCTTGAGAGGATTTTATCCTGGATTAGCCAGGTGAGGGCTAAATGCAACTATATGTTTCCTTTTACATTAGACACAGAGTGTCGGGGAGAAGGCCACATGCAGATGGAGGCAGAGAGTGGGGTTGATGCAGCCACAAGCCAACAGATGCTGACAGCCACCAGAAGCTGGAAGAGACAAGCAAGCTGGAAGAGAACCTCCCCGGGAGCCTCTGGAGGGAGCATGACCTTGTCATCCCCTGACTTCAGACTTCTGGCCCCCAGACCTGCGAAAGAATAAATATGTGTTGTTGTAAGCCACCAAGTTCATGGTAATTTGCATGGCAGCCACAGGAAACCGATACAGTAGGTCTCCTGGAATCCTTTCTGCAACACCATTCAGATTTCCTGACCTGAGATCACCAGACTGCAGAATTCAGAACATGATACTCTAGACTCTCCTTAAGTCAAAGCAAACTTGGGATCAGCCCTAGCAGACTTAAAATCTAGGCTCTTCAGACTGTATATGAATTACTATTCTTGATATTTGATTCAAAATGTTTTCAACTAGTTCTAAAGAAAACCTACAAGAGAGCACAAGCTCCTGATTTCATGGGAGTGTCTCCCTTCTTTGCTGAGGTGAATGGGACTACTCAAGAAGAGAGAGAAGATAAATGAAATGTCCCTTCACTTGCTGCTCTCATTGAGTCAATTTTGTTACTGAAGAAGCCAATGATCTTTCTGCATGCTTAGTATTAAATGTGTATAACTGAGGGTAGATTTGGCCTAAAAAGATTTTAAGATTCTTTCTAGCTCTAAGAATCCCTATAATTATGTTTCTGTTTCTCAATAAATATTTGTTGAATGAATAAAGGAATAAATCAATGCATGAATATGTTGCTATGCATGGAGCCAAGATAATCAAGCCCCATTGTATCTCAATAACAAATATTTAAACCAAAAAGAATGAACGTCTTACCAAAATACGGCTCTCCAGGACAATGACCTGAACAGATTATAAATGATCAGATTAAAGGGAATAAACAAGTAGCTGTATGGTAATAATACAACTAAACTCCCTGGAATGAATTCTTACAGAAGGCTCATGAAATGTTAGGTATAATGCAGGAAAAAAAATCTGAAAAGCGAAATTTGAAGGAAAATTTTGATTCCCAACACAAAGGATAAAGAAATCACAGTTGTACTTTATGTCATACAATATTCTAAGTACTTTGAAGCACGAAATTATTTAATGCTCCCTACAAACCTAAGAGGTAGAGCTTATCATTATCCCCGTTCTACAGGTGAGAGAATAGATTACAAAACCCACTGCAATCACACAGCTAGCAAGCAATGGAGTAATTAAGAGCCATAGAGTGGCTAGTGCAGCACTATTCATCAAAGCACTGGTGACAGAGGTAAGTAGGGTAGAACAGTTGAAGAAGAACCTGGAGTCTGATCATGAAATCCACAAGTTCACGGACTTCTTCGTTCACTTTGAAGACATATCTGTGCAAATAAAACACACCAAGCATTTTGCTAGGGACTGAATATACAGTGGAAAACAAAACAAAGAACTAATAAAGTGTTCTGAAACAAAAGGGAGAGATTTTTTTTTTAAGATTTTATTTATTTATTTCACAGAGACAGAGACAGCCAGCGAGAGAGGGAACACAAGCAGGGGGAGTGGGAGAGGAAGAAGCAGGCCCACAGAGGAGGAGCCTGATGTGGGGCTCGATCCCATAATGCCAGGATCACGCCCTGAGCTGAAGGCAGACGCTTAACCGCTGTGCCACCCAGGCGCCCCCAAAAGGGAGAGATTTAATTGACAAACAGGAGAAAACTAAAACAACTGAAAAAAGCAATTTGGGGAAACAACGCATTTTTAAAAAGTGTTTAAGTTTTCTTTAAAAATCCTTCAACTATAAGGCTTTCCTAACAGTACTTTAGTGGGCATGTTTACAAGATGTTCTAAGTCCTTGTAATCCAAGATGGCACCACAAAGATGTGAAAGAGCCTGTGAAGTTCATTCTCAAGAAGCACCAGCTACTCGTGTGAAAGAAAGGATGATTTATCAACAACAAAAACAAAAAGCTATGCAGAAAACAGCTGGAGAGCAGTTTACAAAAGAAAGGGAATCCATTTGGTTCCAAAGACCAACAAAGCCAGAGATGGTTTCCAGCAAAGTAGAGACACATCTTATTTATTCTAAGTGACCAAGTCAGAAATCACTCTAGTCTGTTCTTTCCAGCTCTACGCAAAATAAGTCAATAGACTTCAACTGCATAATGCGAAAATAGGAGAACTGCTCAGACTCATAAATTAGGAGAAAGTGGCTTGAATCATAGCTCTGCTAAATACTAGCTTTGGTGACCTTGGGCAGGTTACTTTAAAACTCCTGGTTTTCGTCTTATCATGTGGAAAATAGAGATAATAATAGAATTCACCTCACAGGTTGATAAAGAATTAAATGTAATAACGTATGTGAACTATTTAACAAAGCATTTGTTACACAGTAAGTGTTCCATTGCTTAAGTATAATAGTGTTACTATCATTCACTTGGTAGACTGATCAACTACTGTGGCTAGAATAATTATCAAATTCGATCAGAAGTCCTTACTGTTTTACCAATATTCTGGTTCTCCTCCTGCAAGGCACACGGTAGGATTGCACCTCTGTCTCCCTTGGAGTTATGTACACCACAGGGCTTGCCTAGGCTAATGAGATATAAATGGAAGTAAAATATCACTTCTGGCATTTCAAGAACAATCATGATTCTCCTTATCTCCTTGCTCCTTCCAGGATAACCAGCAAACATTCCAGGTGTTGTAAACGGTCCATCAGCCTAGGTCCCTGAATAATGGCACAAAAGCAGAGTCCTCTGACATTTTGTAATGGTTATGAAGTGAGAAACTCCACTGTGTTAAGCTACTGGGGTACGGGGTTTGTTACCGCAGCACAATATGACCTATCCTGACTAATACAACAGCCTCCCAGATTTGTTCTGACATTTAACTTATAAGCAATATAAATGCCTTAAGTCCACTTATTTATTGATCCGATCTCTTGCAATCTTGCTTTGGTTCTTGTTACTTTTATGCCCTTTTCAAGTGCTTATAAACCAAGGCTATCTCACAGATTGAAGTTTCCCCAGGACAGAGATTGTGACTTTGTAATACTCTTCATAGAACAGAGCTTATAGCAACGCTAAACAGCATTTGGCATTTAATAAATGCCTCCTTCACGACAGCAATGACAGTGCAGATCATAAAACCATCTGTGTGATAATCCCTTCATGTCCATCCACACTTACTTCTCTCTCTCAATAGCTCTCTCTTTTTTTTTTAAGATTTTATTTATTTATTCAACAGAGATAGAGACAGCCAGCGAGAGAGGGAACACAAGCAGGGGGAGTAGGAAAGGAAGAAGCAGGCTCATAGCAGAGGAGCCTGATGTGGGGCTTGATCCCATAACGCCGGGATCACGCCCTGAGCCGAAGGCAGACGCTTAACCGCTGTGCCACCCAGGCGCCCCTCTCTCAATAGCTCTCTTAGAAAAAAGACAGATATTTTGAAAACAACTGTCACTGAAGAAGGCATGTAGGTAGGCATTCTGCTCCCTAATGGTTTTAAAACTATTCTGAGAATAGAGAAAACAAACCTATAAACCTGATATTCCTGAGCCTTGCATTAACATTCCAGAAAAAGTTACAAAAACTCAAATGTGTTCATGTTCTATAAAGGAAGCATAAAAACAATTAGTCTTTATACAAGTTTTCCTTATTGGTGCGTGAAAACACTGAGAGACAATTTGCACATCTCGGAGAGATGCGGGAGTGGGGGGGCATCGTGTCTGTACGTGCAGAGGCAGTGGTCTCTCTTCATTCTTGCAGACCCTCTCTTCACTGGAGCTGCAGCCAGGCAAATTAGGGTCTACAGTGACAGGCTGGTCAGCCTACCTTGGAGAGGTAAAGTGGGTAAGAGAACAGTGGACGGGGGGCACAGTGAGCGTGAAAGTGCGTGAGGCCATGTGCCCAGCTTGCGAGGACGCTTTCCACTTGCCTCCCTTTGCTGACTCAGAGAGTAGTCTGCACAACCAGCCCTGAGTAGGCACACAGCCCTCCATGGAGTGTGCACCCACTGCCTGTCAGCACCTCCTTCACTCCAGATGGTGCTACCATCATTGGGGGAGGCTCAGGTGACTGGCACAGACAGACAAGAAACAGAAAAGGTGAGGAGGCTGAGGACTTGGCTTGATCAAGGTGAACGGACAGGAGCTCAGTTGCCCTTAAGATAAAAAAGCAAACTGCGTATCATGACTGCCTATAAGCCTTCACTCTCTGACCCCCTTCCGGCCTCATCTGCTGCCATTCTACTCATCACTCACTTCGCTTCAGCCACATTCACTTCACGTTCTTTAAAGGTCCCTTGCGCACCCCTCTCTCTTTGCCTACGTAACTCCTACCCATAATCCTAAAATCAGCTCAAGTGCCACTTACCAAGGAACACCTTCCTTGACACTCCACAGCCACCCCAGGACAGAGCAGGGCTTCTAGCCATATGCCTTTGCACACTGAAATTTCCTTCATGGCACTTACCTAGTTAAGTTTTTAAGTTTGTACTAGTGTGGTTGTTTCGTATCTGTCTCTACAGGAACTAGTAAGCTGCGTGAAGGAAGAGACGATGTCTACTCCCCTTCCGATCTCTAGTACTCACTACTCTCCCTGACACACACACACAGTGCTCACCAAATAGTCAGTAAACGAATGAAGCCAGTGATGGGTATGGAGCACGGTATGCCGATGAGCCTCGCATCTTTTGGATAAAGCCACCTCCGCGACCTCTTCCTCCTCCCCTCTATTAGCTGCTTCTCCAAGGCCTTTTCCCATGTCGACCAATCTGTCTGCCTGTCCATCAACAACTCTTGGCCAGCATCTCAAGTGAACAGCACATTAGACGAAAGCACCCACTGCAAAGGAGGTATCCCCAAAATAGGACAGGAGCAAGATGGCTAAGGATCCCAAAAACAGAGAGAGGATTTAGACTTTAACCCTCCAGCCAAGAGAGACAAACTTTCCTTTCCTCTCCTCCTGTAAAAATGATTGCAATTTGATGAGAGTGTGGTCCTCACACAGACTGACTATCAAATCCTCCAGGAGACATTTATGAAAAGTAACATTTCTGGATCCTGAGAAGTCTTTTCTTCTCCCCCCCAAAATGTTTCAGGTGTTTTTCATGATGACTCAGGTGTGGAAATAAGTGGGTTAAGTGAGTATTTTCAAAAAACCATAGCCCCTCTATTCCAAGCGTCAGGCTAAAGGTTTGGGAACTGTGATAACTCTTTCTAGGAAAAAAGAAAAAAAAAAGAAAAAAGAGCAATGCACAGGTCAATTCAATTTCTAGAGGTAACAAGCTCTGTGGTTTCCAGGTCCTTGACTATAAGAAGCGCTGCCACAGGGCTGTACGAAGGAAGTGGGGAAAGTAGCCTTCCTTGTAACGTGGGATACCTTCACCCCGGAAAGCTGGGTCTCACTGAAAGAAGCTATGCCTGCACAGGAAGGGTTGGACCAAAAGGTACAAAAGGAACAGACGTTCCCTTTGCTGCAGGACAGGCAAATGTCTTACGGTGACCAGAGCAACCCGTGTCCCACAACTGGAAACACGAAGGGGGTTTCTGAGCGAGGAAGCAGCCTTTCCCCCTCAACAATGACTCACCCACCATGCTCACTCTGGCAGTTAAAATGCCTCCACCCTTCTCAACAAAGATAAAAGCCTATAAATCAAGACTGAAATACTGGAACAGAGCTATTTAGCTACAGAAATGTTAAGGAAGAAAGAATTAACAACAACAACACTCAAAAATGAGCAGAATGACTGTCTGATGCCAAATATCACATATCCAAGCTATTATCACTAATATCTAAGCTACGCCCCAAATCATTGCACACATAATATCACTCAATGAAAACTCTACTTAGCTTCTAATACAGAGATTCAGTCGCAGGTTCCAAGAAATCAACTTGAAAATGCTCTGCCTGGACTAACTTTCAAAATCATAAAAGCAAAGTCTTACATCTAGGTAAAGATCTCTTTTCTAAAATACTATCCTGTGATATAAGAACACACAAAAGTGGGTCTTCATTAAAGGTGGAAGCTCGGATAACTGAAGTATTTCAATATAAGAGTAAATGAAGGGGTGCCTGGGTGGCGCAGCGGTTAAGCGTCTGCCTTCGGCTCAGGGCGTGATCCTGGCGTTATGGGATCAAGCCCCACATCAGGCTCCTCTGCTATGAGCCTGCTTCTTCCTCTCCCACTTCCCCTGCTTGTGTTCCCTCTCTCGCTGGCTGTCTCTCTCTCTGTGGAATAAATAAATAAAATCTTAAAAAAAAAAAAAGAGTAAATGAAGAACAAGCTCATGGAAGACAGGAGTCAATGAACGAGACCAGAGAAACCCATAAGGTGACTTCCATCTCCAGTTCTAGAAAAGCCAAGGACAGGAGCAAGGAACCAACAAACACCAGAAGGTGCTTCTTCCCAAAGGACACTGGCTCTTTCTAATGGAATCAGAGAAGGGCACTATGGGCGTATTTCCCATTCGGTTCAAGCAGGAAACATCCTCAAAGAGGAAAAAATACCAAAATATAGAAACAAAGGACTGGGGAGAAGCATTTTTAGGTCTCCTTCCATACATTAGCTAGACAACCACCAGGAGCACTCGAAGGGGCCCAAAGTGGCCATTAGTCACAGCTGGAACTGACACAAAATCCCCGAATCCATAAAACCATTAAAGCCAACAAAGACAGCGTTAGACATGAGGTGGAAAGAGGTTTGTTTTCATTTTAATCAGAACTTGGCTGCTATTTCTAACCCACAGGTAATTTGCTTTTGGATTGAAATAAAGGGAGACCTTAGAAATAAGGACAGAAATGCTGTAATTCTGAAAACAAAACAAAACAAAAAAACAAAAAACCATTGCAAACCAACCATCCTAAATAGGAGTCCAGAGAGCTGCATTTACAGTCTCTCTTTGCATTTGTGGTGTGGTCTCACCTACCTCATCTTCAGCCGCCCCCAGCAAGATCCTCAGTTAGGGACAAGGGTGGACAGTAGGTGGCGATGTAGGTTAAGTGAACGCCAAGGCGGACATTACAGAATCCGGACAGATTATGGGGAGGGAGTAGCTGACTACACTTCCTGGGCGCTCCAAGGTTCAATACAGCTCTCTGCTGCTTAAGGGAGGACATGCAGATCTTATCTGGGTGGCAACAAGGACACAGTTGTCCCTGACACACTGTAGGACTTCAGCCCAAATGTTCCCCTGTCTGAGTCTATTTTCTCCCACTTTTGCCAATGCCGTCTTTCCACTAAGTAAATTGTCCCATTCACAGCTCAACATGGATTATACAGAAGACGACAGTGACTGTACAACAAATTAAAACAAAATACACATCACCAAATACACCATCACAGAAGACAAAGACAATACTGCTTTATTTCCCTTCAACTTCCTTTCTTCTCAAAGGTTCCAAATTTCAGCACTCACTTGCAAAAAAATTCAGCTAAAATTTAGACAACAGTTTTCTCCAGGTCTGGCCCCCAGGTAATCTACATCAGAATTACTGTGCATGCTTATTAAAATGCAGATTCTCAGTGCCAGCTTGACCTAGGGAAACACATGTTCTGAACCTGGAAACCGCATTAGGGCTAGCCCCTCACTTAGGCAAGAAAATTGCTCTTCCTATCTTGTAGCTCATTGAATAGCCTACCAAGAAGTAGGAGAAAGCCTGTTTGAATAACAATATTTATATTCAGGGCAGCAGCAGCAGCTGAAATTTGTAAGGAGAAAGTTGCTTTTCTCCCCTCTACCCCCCTCATCATGACAGATAACAGAATACTTAACATCCTCTTTGCTTTTTCTCCTGTTACGCTATTTCTTGATGGTTTCCTAAGGCTCCCTGGTCTGGAAAATTTAAACATCTTAACTTTTTCCAGAGCATACAATTTGAATACTTAGGGATTTGGGATGAAGTCAACAAATTTTGCAAGAGATCTTAAAAACTGGTTCAGTGTGTGCTGCGTGTCAAAGCAAGACCACAAGTGTGCCAAATTACAGGGGCACCCCCACAGTGTTTCAGGAGAGAATCTGGATGCCAAAAAAAAAAAAAAAAAAGGAATTAGAGGTATAGTGGCTGGAGGAGACTTGATTACAAAATTCTGACAGCCTGTGAAAGATCATTTCATTCTGAAAAGGGGTCATATGGCTAGATCAGATCACAGGGAGAAACACTGCATTTTCTACAAGATATAGGCTCAGCACACTTGAGGGGCAGGGCTCTTTATAAAAGTTGCATTTATTTTTGCTACACTATTAGATCCAGCAACTTGGTAAATGAAAGTCCTGGATGAGACCAAAGTGCTATAAGACATAAGGCTGAGAGGTTTGTGTAGCTGAATCCCCCAACAGGAAGTGCAAACAAGAAAAAAGTCCATGTATACAATAAACTGTAGCAACAACCACAAAATAACAGACAAACAATTGGGGGGGGTGAGACAACCGTTTCTCATCACTCATCCCTCCACCTCATTAAAAAAAGAATGAGAGAAAAACGAGAAAACAAATACTGGACACCAAGTGGCCAGATTATAACTTAAAAAGAACACAGATGCCTCACACCTGGGGAGTTCTAATGGTCTCTGACAAATCTCATCTCTCTGTGTGGGAGCCCATCATGCCCCAAACCTATTGCTTCCAATTTCTTCTCTGAAGGTGTGGCCAGCCCACGGCCACCACCAACTGCAGGAGCAGCTGGTGGAATACATTTCAGCAGACCAGCTTAGCGGAGTGCGTAAATTCCTTACTGGGTGGCTGCAAGCACAGCGATCATCAGCCTGGCTGAGCTATTTTTGGAATCATCTTAACTGATGGCCCACCGCTATTTCTCCATTCCTGCTTTCCTTCTCCAGGCCCACTCTCTCTCTTTCCCCACCTGAGTCGCCCAGGGTTGACTGATCAAGAATAAGATAAGGAGCAGACAGCTGAAGGGAACTGGTAAACACCTGACATAAGTAGATAGATTTGGGAGTGATACACAATACAGAGAAAGTGATTAAGGCTGGGGTGTCTGCAGACAGAGAGCCTGTATAAGGATTCAGGCTTCACAGATGGGCTGGGGGTGGGTGGAGGGAGGAGATGGGAGGGTATGGGAGACTGCCACACACAAAAATTCTTCAGAAGCATTCCCTTTTCTTTCCCCCACCACATGCCCTATGCAGTTCTTGATTTAGCGGGGCAGGGTCAAGGGTGACATGTACAACTTGCCCCTTAACCTTCCAAAACTTGCTGTTTTCTGCATTGAGTATGTGCTGGGGAGTGCAGGGGTTGGCTAGACAGGTAATGAGCAAGAAGGAAGAGAAGATTCAGCAAGAGAGCTTCAGCAGACTCAAACTAACTGGCCCTCCTTACATCTGAGGATTTTGGAAGCTTTGCTCTTCTTAGTGCAACGTCTAAACAGAAGCTTCCTCACCGTGACCTGGTTACGGGGGTTGAAGATCAACACAGGCCTGCCACTCAAAGGTGAGCTGTGCCCCAGATCCCAGGAGTTGGCACTCACCGCACTGTTTAATTTTCCTAAAACAATGGAAACTTTAGCTCTACTGTTTACAGTGTGGTTTTCTCTCTGTTACCACTGTTTACAACCCTTCTTTCCAATATCTTGATACTGGTGATCAAGTTAAACAGTACAGCATGGTGGGAAGAAGTCTAAAGGCAGAGGGCCTGGTTTTGAACTCCAGGGGGGCGATTTAACCCCCCCTTTCCTCACTGTACCTGTCTCACCTCGAACAAACTACTCAACCTCTTGAGGGCATGCTGGAATGTATCAATTGAACCACATCACTCAACTACTTGAAACATCCCCCAAAGCTTCCTGTTGCTCTTCAAATAAGATCCAAACTCCTTACCTTGACTGGCAAGTCCCTGCCTGGTCCTTGTCTCTCTTCTTACCACTCCCCACCCCTTGTTCCTTCTCCAGGCACACATGCTTTCTTCCCATCCTGCAAACACACCTCTGAGTTGCCACGATCCTCTCCCTGAGCTGCCTCTCGAGACCCCCACGGGGCATCCTCCTGCTTCTCTCAGTCTCAGCTCCATGGCCCCTACTGGAGAGGCCTTCCTGACCATCTTCCTACCCTCCCTCCCTTACCTAGCTGTTCTTTCTTCATGACATACTGTCCCAGGAAGATTATGCTATTTACCCGCTGACTCGCTAACTGCCCGTCGCCATCTCTAAAACATAAGCTGTCTTGTTCGAGCTACATTATCAGCACTTAGACACATGGGTACTCAATAAATATTGGGTGAATATTACCAAATATATTTATGTCCTCACTTCAAAGAGGAATAATAATACCTCCTCGGTAGGGTTGTTGAGAGGACTAAATGAGGAAATGAACATGAATTGTTGACCACAGTGCCTGGAACGCAGTAGGGCTTCAACCGTTTGGATTTTCAGTTTTGAAGGTCACTTCTCACAATGCTAACCACCTAAAATAGCTTTCTTCTGCCCTGATATATCAAAATCTTTTAATCGTTTCAAATGTTTTCTCCCAATATGTCTTTAAGCTTTCCTGACCCAAGATTCCTCCTCTTGACCAGGTTGTTTTGATGCTTTTCTTACTAAAACACTCTAAGAAAAGCAGCAGGTGAAAAGAATTACTTGAATTTCTTAGATTATATATGGGAGCAGAGCCAAATGCTTAGTCCAAGGAACGTCCACCCTGCCGTGCCTAAAGGGTAGATGGACACACTATGATCTCCCTAGAAACAGTAATAGGTCACGGACATAAACGTTCTGTAAACTTCACAAGACTAGAAATCTTAGAGGCTTCCTGACATTAATGGACTACCAAGATGAGCTCCAGGAACTCCTGAAGGAAGAGGCACTCAAGAGGCATGAGGTCTTAGGCAAAAATGAAAAATGAGATAACCAGTAGCAGTGAACAATTTATGGTGTCCTAATTACAGAATTTGTTAAAGAGCATGAAAGTAAACCATCTCGTTTATGAAAGCCACAGAAATAGGCGAACTTTACAGAAACAAGAGGGGGCACACCCATTTCTAGCATGAGCAGCTTTGGTAGGAGATGGGCAACAGGGGTGCCACGGGCATTTCTCATACAACGATCCATTTCCAACCCCTTGGTTACACCTTCATGGGTAACATTTTACTCTCTCTCTCTCTGAGCGCGCTGTTTGGTATGTGAAAGGAGATTATAAATTCCACTTGGCCAGGACTCTACAACTCTTGTGTCTTACACAGGGCCTGGTAGAGCTCAACAAAATCAACAGTTTCCAAATGACGTGTGGGCCCCTATTCAAAGTTCTACGTAACAAGATTCGTCCTCTAAAAAACTAAAATCACTGAGTCACGGGAATGCTGATGAGAATATTCAGTTTTCTCTGATCCTAGCAATTGACACCATATTATTTAAACCACAGCCGAGATCCAATATTTTTCAAAAATGGGGGGGGGGCAGGGGATGTCAAAAAAGATGACTTTTTCTTATAGTAGTGCCTGCCTTTGATTGAGGGGCTTTCATTACCCCTCCTGTCCTCCTCTTTTCCCCTCTGCGAAATAGGCTGGTATCACCCACTGTTGCGCCTCAAGGCATAGACGGGACCTGTCCAAGGCAAATAAAAAGATGGGAACAAAAACCAAGCTATAGCCTCCTTCCTACTTAGCCTTGTTTCAAATTCTCATGCCACGTGCCATCTTATAATCAGCTGTTAGTTTAATTATGAAATACCTGAATGTATGTAATTACAGCTCTTTTTCATGAATGGCTGCCTCCTTGTAAAGAGAAACAGCTGGCTAAGGAGTAACACCTGGCATCTGGAAGGATCATCTATTCATGGCAAGAACAACTAAAGAGAGCCATTGACTGTCTCAGCATCTTACGTGGACTTCTTGAGGTAGCCGTCATTAACTGTTCGGCAGGTATAATTATAAGCAACTGGAAAACTTGGTAACCATTTTTCATTCAGGAGACAAAGTTAAGCATCCTTTGAGCTAGAAACAATTTTCTAAAATATATATATTTTAAAGAATGTCTTATTTCAAGGGCAAGGGAATTAGAAACCTATTCTGCAGAAAAGCAGTTTCATATGTGTACCTGAACAAAGGCAAAGAATGAGAGAACAATTTTACCTACTTAAGTTATAGTTCTACTATTTATGAAACAATCAAATATAAATGGGAATGGTAATTACATTATTTTTGGCTCACTATTACTAAAGCATAGGAGAAAATGAACTGTGAAGCTGCTGGCATTCCAAGGCACAGGACACTTCAGAAAATGGAGGAAAAGAAGTTGATACCCATGGAAACTCTGCTAAAATTGCAAATAAGTGAACATGTTATTGTCCTATCCATTTGCAGTGAGAACAGTGGCTTGCTTCATCAACTCTCTGTTACCTGCATGTTACAGTTTGGAAATCAAAAGTCCAAGCTTTGTCACCAGTGTTAGCCACGAGACTAAGGCATATGACCTTGGCCTGGCAAACAGTGTAGGGGAAAAATAATATTCCTACTGCTCTGTTCTATAAGAAGTATGGAGCCACTCGGGAAAGCTAGCATCTTACTCTACTTTCATGTCAGGTCAAGATGTATTTCTCACTTTTTCATTACGTTAACGTTCCCAAACCAGGAAATCATCTTCAATGTGTGATTCCCAGTTGTAAGAATATGTGAAATGTTTTAAATATTTGCTAAGCATTTGATGATATTCAATAAAACTTCCGTAGATGTCTAAAGTAGCATTATTTCATTGCTGTCAGATGAATGAAGTTGAATGTGCCGTATAAAATGGAAACGCTGATAGATACGGCACTAGACGTGATTAAGACCCATATTTCAAAAATGTTCTCTTTATAACAGTTGCTGCTGCCAACTCCCAGAGAAGAGATTCAAGATGCTTAAAGGAATACATTATACCCTCTTAGAAAAGGGAAAGAAAGAAATGGAACCACCAAATACTATTTTATTATCAAATAATTTTCGTTAATGCCCCCTGGCATGTGGTAATATGCTAGCACCATATATGAAACACCCGGAAAAAGTGGATATAAAAATCCTGATTTAAATTTTTAAAAACTTCTTAAATTCCTGTAATATCTTGTGGTAAGACAGGGGAAAAAAATACCCCATGTTACAAAATACAATCTCTTATTTTCATCCTCCTGACCAATTAACTTTGGAAATTCCAATATTATGTTAGCAGAGATGCTGCATTTAGACATCTACCTTCAATAAAACTTATGAATTCAGGATCAAACACAAACTTAGAATTTGTGACAGAATCTAGGCTAACACGTATCTTTATAGTACCCGCAAAGAATGGGTATGTGAAGCAAATTAAAATATCAAACCAGTTTTGCTGAGCCTATTTGCCTGGCTTATAAAAATAATTTTAAGTATGCTTCAAGTAACTTGGAAGAAATACTGTATTTTAATCCACTACAATGGTAGTAATAAGTCAGGCTTATATAACCTCTAAGATCATTTATTAGGATGGAGATACACAACATGCATGTACACACACACACACACACGCACACACTTCGCATCACATCTTGGTCTAGTTATTGCATGTATTGGAAGCAATTTTATTTTAAAAAAATGACACTCTTTTCTTTAATGCAGACTGACTTCTCCCTCTGGCTATCTGAAATTGTAATAGGTTACTGTTCATGGTCTCTTCCAATAATTCTTAACAGAACACAAAATTCTTTAGCTTTCATCTGAAGCACTGTTATCAAACACCATTGCCTAGAAAACGAACTTGTCTTTCAAGGCAAGACACTCTAATTAACTTCCCTGAACTGGCCTTAATTCTGGTAGAACCATTTCCTCAAATTCTACTTAACTGAGGCAAAGGACTTGATCAAACTAACTCAAGGCGATTTATTTAGATGCCAGCAATTTTCCCTGGGTGTTTTCACAACCCTAAATGACAATGAATTTAAAATAATCTTATTGCCAAAGCTTCATAAAATTACCATATAATACCGGACCAGATGCAATATTTTCTGTAAAACAGAACTGATTCTTTTAGGGTAGGATTAGGACTTTTTTCTATCTATACTTTCCCAAAAACTGAGGAGTTTGGGGCATCTAGGCATCCATGCTGAAACTAAAAATGATTGAGCTGTTTCGCCCAATTTAGCAGTCAAAGATCACCGGCTACTGTGAAATCCTCTGCACTGTCCTAATGACTAGACCTACGGATCTGATGCATGGCTTTCTTATCCCCCACCAAGTCTTCTTCTCTTACGTCCTGGTCTCATCATTTCTTTAATATGTTTCAAACAGTGATTCAGTTATTTTTCAACTGGAACATTGGCTGGCTCCTACTTTAATAGTTGTAGATTAGAATCGGTGAAAACTACACTTTGACATTAAGCATTTCCTGCAAATACCTTTGAACTTGCCTCCCTAAGGGAATAAAGAATCAAACAGAGGATGATTATAAATCCCCAGGTGAGTTCCTTAACTCACTTAAAATTGTGACTATAGGTCAGTCTAATGGGGACAGTTCAGGATAGAGAGGAATAGTCCTTTTCCCTCTGCCCTACCTGCCATGGTTTAACCACACGGATGTTTTCCCGTTTCCCAAACACACGAAGTATGTTCCTTTCATAAGCGCTTGACTTTTGTGAATGCCTCTGCACAGAGGGCTCTTTCCCTAAGCTTTCCCACGACGGAATCCTTATCACCATTCAAGTTTCAAATGTCCAAATCTCAAATGTCCCTTTCCTCAGAAAGGCTTCCAGGATGGTCCCACCTGAAGTTGTACTTCCTCCCAAGTCCAGGTGCTTTCTCTACCTTGCATAATTTTATTTATTGCATTTGACATGATCTGAATTCACTTACGTCTTTACACGTTCCCCAACAACCCAAACAAAGCGCAAACTTCCTAAGGACAGGGACAGTATTGATCTTGCCCAGCACCGCGTTACCACACCTGCAATAAAAACTCCTTTAAATAAATAGCTTTTCAAACTTCCACAGGCTTTACAGTTTCCATCCTAGGTGGTTTAGTCTACTTCCCACAAAAACACCTCTCTTCTGGTCCTAGTCCAGGGATTAACAAAGTACAGCCCTTGAGCCCAATCTGGCCTGCTGCCTGTTTTCGTGAATAAAGTTTTATTGGAACTCAGCCCAGCCCATTAGTTTACGTATTGTCTGTGGTAGCTTTTGTGCCACAATGGCAGAACTGAGTTGTGACAGAGAATTCAGTCGTCATGACAGAGACGATATAACTCACAAGTACTTACTATCTGGCCATTTACAGAAAAAGTTAGCCAACCCCTGTTTAAACTTTTTAGAAGAGACCGCCAAGTCTTCAAGTCTTGAGGGAAATATTCAGGGATGAAGTTCATTCAATACCAGTGACTCTCACTTGTGAGATAAATATTTAAGAGTTTCATTATTTTCAGTCAGAGCAACATTCTCTCCAAATAGAGCGAGTTTGACAGTTAGCCTACCTCCCGAAAACGTAACTTGCAATCAATAGAATGACCCACTGATAGCTCTTGGATCAATAATAATTGAGCTATAAATTAAGTGGCGATTTAGAAGAGAGAGCTAAACCAACATGTAATCACCTAAAAAGGTGATGAAAGCTTTATCAACACACACTCGCTGCCTGCAGGTAATTGTGATGGTTCAACCATCAGTCTGGAGACAGAGAAGCCAAAGAAAACCGGTGCTTTGGCACAAGACAATTTGAGTGGAAGGATTTAACTACTCCACAAGAGAGAAATTATGTGTCTTCAAAGGTGGTGGCAATAAAATCAGACATAACTAAGTATGTTGTTACATAGAACAAAGTATACTGTAAGTACAAGGCAAGGAACTACATTCTTCCATGAATACAATTACTCCATGAAATCTAGTTTAGATCCCTGAAGGGATGTTGTCATATTCTCCTGACATTGTTTTGAGTAAGAGCTGGCCATGAGGCCGAGACAGCCAAATAGCTCAGCATGTCAGCTCACACTGCAGTGCCCCCAAATCACAAGGCAGGCGGGGGCAAGCCCTGCCAGTACCGGCTGCTCAGTGGAAGCTTACATAAATTATTCTTTCCAGAAAGACATTGAAAAATGGCATGGTCTGGCAGCCCTTAGGAATGGCACTCATTATAAGCACAGCAAGTGTTTCGCTTTCACTTATTAACTTGAAAGCAATTTACTCCCGTTCTATTCCAAAGATGCTGTGGAATTTGCTGGAAAGAACAGAGTTTTTCCTTTAAAAAGGATGGGACCTCCTAGTTTTCTCATCATTCATCCCCTTCGAAGGGGATTCATTGGATTAGGTAAAGGTGAATATGGAATAACAAATTAGAGACCGGGGTGTGGGATAGCATTGTTCTAAAGATGGTTTGAATGGTCAGTTATTCCTTGGATGTTCTTTTCTTCCCCCTTTCAGTTAGTCCAAGGGATTTCTGCAGCAATGGTACATTCATGTGATGATGCCCAAATTCTGTTTTCTAGTTTCTGATGATCCACAAGAGAAATTAAATGATAATTAAGACTTTTGAAGGTGGAAGTGCAGTACAAATGGACTTGGAGTTTGATCTCCCATTTGCAACTGGGCACCAGAGGGAGAAAATCTTTGAGGAAGGGAAGTAAAAACCTCATACCATGGGCACATGTGACTACTGATTACACCCATTCAGGAAAAATTGATTATTACTGGCAAAATTATACCAAAGTCTTCAGTCCCTTAAATATCCACTTTCAAAAATAAAGCATGTTTTCAGTGGCCAGAAAAATGTGATGCATTGTTGTATCCAAACCTTTATGGAAAGAATAATTCACAGGATTCATAATTTATCCTTGGTCTTGAGGAAACACATTCAGGGGCAATTAGGAATTTACAAAACACAGTATTAAAAGTTTACCAAAATTTAGAACAAGCCATAATAGGCACAGTATGCACGTTTTAGTAATTACAGGATGGACCAATGTGTTGCCAAAACAAAAACAAAAAAAAACCCCTACTTTCTGATCACTGAAGTTTCCTTATCTGTGAAATTCAAATAATAGTATCTATTTGCAGAGCCAGCTTCATAAGTATGTAACCAGTGCGGTCACAAAGAGTCCTGTGGGTTTGGGGTTCAATGCTTTGCAGTCACTGTCTTAAAATTCCCAAGAATTTTATCTTTGAACTTGCGTTTTATAAGTCAAGTTCAGGGGCGCCTGGGTGGCACAGCGGTTAAGCGTCTGCCTTCGGCTCAGGGCGTGATCCCGGCATTATGGGATCGAGCCCCACATCAGGCTCCTCTGCTGGGAGCCTGCTTCTTCCTCTCCCACTCCCCCTGCTTGTGTTCCCTCTCTCGCTGGCTATCTCTATCTCTGTCAAATAAATAAATAAAATCTTTAAAAAAAAATAAGTCAAGTTCAATGTGAACTCTGGCTCCCAAGTGGTCTTATCTCCCCAGGACAAATTCTTGGCCACCTGCTTTTCCACCTCCCCCCAGCAACTGCTGCTGCTTACTGCCCCCACTAGCAGAGCCACAGGGTAGAGTCTTGGGTGCCTGTGAGGGTCTACACTCCCCCCAGGAACATCCTCTTGCTGGAGGAAGCACATTAGAAGCAAATTAAAACAAAAGAAAACAAAACACCATAACAGGTTGAGAGAGACTGGAAAAAAAAAGAAAAAAAGGAAATGCTTTTTTCCTACTTTTTGAACAAGGGGCTTGCATTTGCATTTTGCACTAGGCCACAAATTACATAAATGGTCCTGCCCGCTGCATATGATTATTGTAGGGATTACAAGATATAATATATGCAGCCACTAAAAATATTGCCTGGCCCAAAATATATGCTCATTAAATTTCAGCTCATATGACTTTGTTGCTGTTTTTCTTTCTTCTGCATATATTTCCTTGTGGACGGATATACTACTGCCTATCACTTGCACCACTAAACTTTACCCAGGGACAGCTTAACCCCTCTGGGATTAGACTAAACCCTCGGTCCCTGTGACTTTGGTAGATGAGGACTCTCACAGTTTTTGGTTTTTGTTTTTTTATTTAAATTCAATTAGTCAACATATATAGTAAGAGGACCCTCACTGTTAATAATGTGAGCCCGCTTGGAGCAGGACAGAAAAGCCTGAATTAATTTCACACAAGATTCTAAACCGGCTGCCACAAAACCCCTCCATGAAGAGCCTGGAACACTCTACTTCTTCAAACGCCAATTCCTGTCCTGTCTCCTATAAAATATTTTGCAACAGCAGCAATTCCCTGTGACAAATCAGAAAGGTTAGACAAGTAGCCAGGAGGCCTGGGGAAACTGATGTTTCTATTGTTACAAGTTTAAATGATCAAGGAGCAAATTCAAGCCGTGAGAGATGAGGCCATAGGACGAAGCTGGGGTTTTGGGTGCCTGTTTAAATGCTGGGATGGAAATCACACGGTTGGGAGGTAGGCTTCTATTCAGATTTTTTTCTTCTTCATCAAATGATGTTACAGCAATTACTAATAATAATGATGGCTCGGAGAAATCACCTCAGGACTAAGAGCCCTAAGAGACGCTGAACTCTAGGAAACAGACTGAGGGTTGCTGGAGGGAAGGCAAGTCGGGGGATGGGGTAACTGGGTGATGGGTATTAAGGAGGGCACATGAGGTAATGAGCACTGGGTGTTCTATGCAACAGATGAGTCTCTTAACTCTACCTCTGAAACTAATAATACAGAATATGTTAATTAATTGACTTCTAATAAAATAAAATAAAATAAAATAAATAATAATAATAATAAACCAAGAGCTAATGAGAAGCAGAGCAGGTGTCATTGAGCCTAAAAGTTCTGTCCTCCCCACTATGGAACACTGCCACTCCCGTTGCTGCTGCCATGTTTCATTTTTCTGTTCTGAGTAATCATCCTTATTCTCCTGAGGATCGGTCTGAAGCTTACAGAGGCCTATAACAATAGTACAGGAAAGAGTGTAGGTTAAAAATCCGGGGTAGGAAAGATAAAACCAACACACTCTGCCATGTGTAAAGCAATACTCCACCAAGGTAACCTGAGCATGAAATGTCTCTTTGAACCACTCCCATCTCGGTGAAAGAAGAATCCGATTGCTCCGAAATCACATTTCCTCATACTAACTGTTAGCTTTCTAGTGCAGTAGTATCTAGTAAGGATTGCTAAAAACCTATTTTCCCTTGAGGAATTGGCCAAAGTCCTTATCATGGCAAGCTATGAGCTGCTGAGATTTCCCTCTTTGTAAATGTGAAATAATCTTCCTCTAAGAGATCTATATTCATCCATGCAGATTTCTCCTATGACCCAAAGTTTCAGGTCATTAAGTTTATCATTATTAATAACTAAATAAATGTGCATTAATGCCAACTCTATGTGTGCTGCTGTGCTACACAGTGAGGACCCAGTGATAAATAGGACATCTTTTCCAAACTGTGAGGAGTCCAGAGATTGGTTCAGGAGATGCACAGGTAGGCAAATAAAGCAACACGAATGTGATGAGTTCTGAAAGATGCACATTCCAAGTACTACGGGAACCTAGAGGAGGACAAACTCGACGTGCCTGGGGTAAAAGCAAAGTCGTCTCATGAGTGGTAACCCCTGAGCTGTCATGAAGGACGGGCAGTAGTGGGCTAGGCAGATACTGAGAGAAATGGTGCACGGTGCATAACACAAAGCATGGAACGCAGGGACAGCAGTGTAGACAGCTCAAGGAATTTGAGTAACTATGATCTGTCTGCTAAGACAAGAGCACTAGAGTGTAATGGAAAGAAACAAAAACAGGGAATACCAATATTACCAAAGGAAGGCCAACAAAGCACTGGGCACACGGAGGATGACTAAGCAATGATTGGTTACGGCATCATAGCACTACCCTCTTCTTAGCCATCTCCGTGCCTGGATGACCACTCCTAATTCATTCCCTATGCAGCCCTAAATGCCAAGGACCTTTCAGTCATAGAATGAAAGAGTCCCTTAGAGACTAGTTATGAACAAGAATGGGACACTGATATGCCTATAAATCTGAGCTAAGAAGCCTGACTCTGGAAAGGCCAAGGTTACAGAAAGATTAACCTAAAGAAACTGGGATTTATTGGTGACTAGAAGTGGCATCTTTCATGAGGCCCATCAGCGTTTGAGCTAGGGTGGTGGACTACATTCATCTGAGCCCCCGCATTGCAGCCTGTAAGCAGAAGAGACACTCCCGGCCATGGTGAGCAACCGTGGCTCTGGGATCAAAAAGACTGAGCCTGAAGCTCGGCAAAGCATTTTGCATAATTAAGTCTCATTTCTGAAATGAAGATAACACCTCCTTTATAAGACCGGAATGAAGATTAAACACGTTTTTGCAAGCAAAGTGCTCATCCCAGTGCCTGGCATGCAGAAAACACTCAATCTCTGCTATTATTTTTTACTGTAACTACTAGCCATCTGGGAAGTTGATGCACTTTCTGTAACAAGCAAAGATCTTCAAAATTTGATTGCATATGTCCTTGTGTATGGACTTAGCATCCACTTTTGCTAGGTGATGGAGCTAAAGGGTTCAGGGAAAACCTGGAGAGGGGAAAGAATGGAGTAGTGTCTTCACTTAGCATTCAATTTTCATACCTTTGAGATGTTAATCATGAGATCCTCATTGTTCTGTTTTCTACCAGGTATGTGGGGCTCTGGATAAACTCAACCACAGACAGGCACCTTACCGCCTCATCAGGCTGATACACTATCTAGCTTTTCTATTTCTGACAATTGGTAAGCTTTTTTTTTTTTAATTGGTTCCTTTATCAAAAGGGTTTGCTTGTAAATAGCAGTGAATCAGTTAAGGGAAACATCCCAACTACTGACAGGTATATTGTGTGAGTTTCATTCCAAATATCCATTTCTTCTCACAAGACAACGGTAACCCTCCTCTATCCATCCCCTAGCCCACTGGCTTCATCATATATCTTTATCTTCTTCTGTGTGTTTTTTTTTTTTTCCTCTGTGAGATCAGAAAAAAAGAGACTTTTTCTACGGTGATAAGACACGTGATTCCTCTCCATAAGGGATACTTACATGCCCTTTCTTTTCATCCTTGCCTGCCCTGCTCACATTTGTTGCTGCCATCTGCTGCTTTTGCTCCTTTCGAGCCTTCTGTCCCTGCTGCTCTCCCCATCCCACTCCTGCAGGCATCCTCATGTCGGTCAGCAGGGTTGTTCCTTTCCCTCAGGTTCTAGGGAGGGAAGGAAGGAAAAGGGCTTCCGGATTGACCATCACAGGAAAACCACTCACAGGAAATAAAGGGGCCTTCTTCCCTCCCCCCTTCAGTGTTTCCAATTTTGTTCCTTTGTATTACCTCTGGAACAGAGGAGGGGCCCTCTGTTGATGCGGTAGATTTTAACCCGCCCACACCTGTGGACAATACCAATTTTATTTCTGTCGTCTAAGTTCAAAACTAAATTTCATTCTGTTTATGCTGCCTGTTCACCCCACATCGAAGAGTTTAGGTCATCATATCCTTTCTAATTGGTACCTTTGCAGTGGCACCTCCCCCCATCTTTTTTTTTCTTTTTTACTAATTCTGAAGAAAAAAATGTCCTGTGGTAACATTATAAGGCAGTTTGACATAGCTGACAAAGAGTTCTCATTTGATTAAGAATCAGAAAAAGAGATTTATTTTTATTTATTTATTTATTTTTTAAATTTAATTTTATTATATTATGTTAATCACCATACAGTACATCCCCAGATTCCGATGTAAAGTTTGATGCTTCATTAGTTGCGTATAACACCCAGTGCACCATGCAATAAGAGATTTATGAAGACTCATGCCTGCTACTAATCACTCTGAGACCTTATACAAGCCGCTTGGATTCCATAAGCCTTGGATTCCCCATTTGTAATAGGGCTCTGTTAAAAAAAATTTGCTCCAGCAGGCCTCTTGGGAAGACGCTGAGCTCTTAACCACTCAAGACTTTGCTCCCAGAGACATGATCTCTGTTACATTTTGTCTCTCTTCTGAAATACATATGCCTATTAACATTCTTCTACTGCAGAACTTCAGCCATTCAGGAAGACAGACATTTAGGTCATTATAACTAAACTCCATACCTCCTGCTTTCATCCCCTTGATATATTCTCTCAAGGAGAGCCCTTCCAGGAGTCACAACGATTGCTGCTTCTGACAAGCCACTGGCACAGAGCTTTGATGATAACGGTAAATCTTTTTGTGTTCAGTTATTATATTATCAGATTGACTCTGAAACAACTTTATTTTTAGAAGGAAAATGTATATATCCCTTTAAGGTTTATTTCCCTAACTTCCAATAAACTCTATCTTAGAAAGCTTTATGATTTTAGTCACTTAGTCAACAGAACAGCCAGAAAATTACTCCATTTCTTTTAAAAGCAACAACTCCTGATCTCTAAGTTTTCTTCCCAAAATTGATGCTAAAATTGAGAAAAACTGTGTTGAGATGCTCTGAATCAGCAGGGAGACTTACACTTTGTGTCTCATTGTTCCAGAAACAATTCAAATTACATCTTCTCCTCTGTAACATGTAAGTGAAGTCTGCTGTTAACACATACATATCTGGATGTGTGAGCACACACGCATGCACACACACACACACACACTACACGTATGTGTTTTTAGACACAACGGGGAATTATATCCATTGATGTATTTATATTATCACCAAACAGGAATGGGGGGTTCGGTTGATAATGTCAGCACATTCTACAGCTCACAGATAAAGTGGCCCACCCTAATTTTCAAAATACAAACTGTGCCTAACACTAATACTTAATGAATTTGTCACCTTACCAATATTACTGTGGCAATTAGGCAAGTAAAATGGATCAGAGTACAAAAAGAAATCTTCAGAAAGTAGAAGGAAAAACAGAAACATCATTTTTACTCAAAATTACAGTGCCTGAAATACAGCTGTTGAAAGGAAAGCAGGAACACACCTTGCTTGGCTGCAGGCAGGTGGTCAGATGACAGAAGGCAAGCCAAAACAGAAAAAGAGAAATCAGGTAAAAGACCTAGCTAAGTAGACCAGTGTTCAGAGGACCTCATACAAGGATTACATATAGAGAGCTGACCTTTGAACAAATGCATTTGAACTGTGCAGGTCCACATATGCAGATTTTTTAAACTACTATAAATGTATTTTCTCTTCTTTATGATTTTCTTAATAATTTTTTTCTCTAGTTTATTGTAAGAGTACAGCATATAATACATAAAACTTAAGAGTGTGTTAACCTACTGTTTATGTTATCAAAAAGGCTTCTGATGAACTGTAGGCTATTAGTAATGTTTTGGGGGAGTCAAAGGTTACATGTGGATTTTCCACTGCAAGGAGGTCTGCACCCTAACCCTCACATTGCTCAAGGGTCAAATGTATTGTAAAAAAAGAAACTATTATGTTGAACTGAATGCTGAAATGAACCATCCCTGAACAAAATCTATGAGAAACTCATCTGGATTTTCGAGACATAGACTTTCCTCAACTTAACAATGGGGTAAACGACCCAATAAATTTATTCTAAATTGGAAATATCACAAAGTGAAAATGCATTTAACACACCTAACTTACCAAACATCACAGGTTTCCCTAGACTACCTTAGTATGCTCTGAACATTTGCTTACAGTTGGGTAAAATCAACTAACAAAAGCCTATTTTATAATAAAGTGTTGAATATCTCATGTAACTTATTGAATACTGTAAAGAAAGTGAAACACAATGGTTTTAAGTGTATCACTTGTTTACCTTCATGATCCCTGGCTGTCTGGGAGGTACAGCTCACTGCCACAGCCCAGCATCACCAGAGAGTATCGTACTGCTTATCACTATCCCAGGAAAAGATCAAATTCAAAAACATAGTTTCTATTGAATGTGCATCATTTTCACACCATCGTAAAGTCAAAAAAAAATCAGAGGTTGAGCCATTATAAGTTGGGGGCCATCTGTACGTGCACCCGAGTTCCAATTTCTCTAAGAGCAAGAGAAAATGAAAAAAAAGGGGGGGGCGCCCAGTCTTCTAGAAGACTGACATTTTCCTTGAAAATCCATAGTATAAACCCCTAAACTGAGATCAACACCTGGAATCCAGTTAACTCTCAGTAAATGTTCTTGGAATACGTGAATGAAGAATGAGGGAGAGTGACAGCATATAATATTTACTAATACTCATTCATCTTCCTTCATGGAATTTTCTGGATTTCAACCAAAGCCTGGCCAAATGAGACTTCATGAAAATCTTCATTCTGTCTGAAACCCCTTATTTTACAGAGAAAGTAATATATACTCTTCCAGATTTTAGGGATAAGAGAACAAAGTCGTTCTTGGTTAATTTTCTTCCCTGTAGGATGACAAGACAAAGAGTCGTGGCTTACAATTGCCAGCTTGTATCCTTTTGTTGATTACTAAGTGTCTGTATAAATAATAAATTAAGGTAGAGGGATGGGCACAGTTCATCACCTCATTGATTTAAGTATTTACTGAGCACCTACTACATCCAAGGTAGCTTCAAATCATGAAAATCAAACAGCAGCAAACATCGGCATAAGAATTTTAGGCTGTGCTGACAGAAGATACCACTATATGTATGCCTAGGTCTCCAAACTACGGACACTAATTTAACACGATTAAGGCCAGTGGCTTGAACCACGACTGGGAAACACTTCCGGGATCTACATCACCTCTCACCTGGGTAGTTCACAACAGATCATTCCTAGGTTGGCAAGGTGTTTGCCTGTTTTTAAGATGTTTAGATAGAGAAAGTTTACTCCCTTACTTAGCAATCTTTCCTCGAAGTCAGTGAGTCTATGAACTGTGCTTATATCTATACACTTTGTGAGGTCTTGTGTTTCGAACTTAGCCTGTTTCCCTTCTCCGCAACGTCCTCTGCTTCTCCCGTTGATGAGACAAAACACACTCTCCTTTGGAAGCCATTTATTTATAACTTAATGTGTCACTCTCACTTCCCGTCTACTCTTTAACTGGGCCCTTGATCTCAATCCCTGTACCTCTTCTAAGATCCAGATGAACAGCTGCTAATACTTCCCTGAGTGGACTTTTCCATACCAGGAGCTCACTGTTCATAAGAGAAGCAAACCAAAAGGGATATAGATATGTAGCCTACAGCCCAGGGACAATTTTGAAATCAGAGAAAAAGTGGCCTTGGGTAAAGCCACTGAAGGAGATGTTTCTTCTGTTAGGGTCTCAGTTAATCTGGTCTCAAAGGACATTCCCAGAAGTTGGGGGTAGATGATACTGTAGTTCTAACTGCTAAATGGCCATTAGTTTTCTCTTAATGGGCATCACATATGGATCTGATAAAGACTGAGCCACCAGCCTTTGTATGGTCTGTGCGTGATTTTAATTACCCAAAGGTCCAAGTGTGAATCTTTAACATAACTGGCTCACCACACGATGCTTCAACAAACTGGCTGAAACCAAAATAAAGATCTCCTAAAAAGAAGATGAGCCTTTTCTCCTTTTGGTGAACTAGCTCTCCTTTCTAATCATAGTCTGCATGAATTTGGTGATTTTTAAAGCCATAACAGGAATGCACCAAGGAAACTGAATAGACAGTAATGTTCTTAGCCAGGAATCTATACCCTTGCTGCAAAAACTCTCATTGCTCTGGCTCGATTTTATTTTGGTTTCTATTTGGAGTGTATGACATTGATATTAGAAGCTATTAAAGTCACAAATATGATGATATCATCTAATCAGACCACTATTAAGTGTTTATTAAAATGATACCAAGGTTCCAGAAACAAACCTAGAAGAAACTCATGAAGTTATAATATTTTCATTAGTTTTCGGTTAATATCAAGTTTCTGTTTATCAAAATGCACTGAGAGGGGAAAAAAATCCCAATATGACCCCATGATGGTCTCATCAATAGTCATATTAATAACGTTACTGATGGAGAATCCATTGCAACTCTGACGGCCTTGTGAAGTGTTTACTATTGCCCTGAGTAATTGACTGGAGAAAGTAAGATGCTTAGTTTATGGGCATCTACTAAGCTACCAAGTATGGTTTTAGGAATATATAGCCATCCATTCTTGAACAAGTAGTGTCTTCAAAAGATCACCTTTTCAGTTGTAATACTATGACAACATTCATCATCATCACCACCACACACACAGCAGATACTGTGTTCTAGGTTCTGTTCTCTCAAACAGGTACATACTGTGACCTTGCCCATTTTACAACTGAGAAAACTGAGAGTTGAAATAAATTGTCCAAAGACCCATGAATCATTAGTGGTAGAGACAAGGATTAAACCCAGGCTGTTTCGTGCCAGAGTCCTCCTTGCTCTTGTTAACTGCACTAAAGTGCCTCTTTGCTGGGATTCTAACATAGATAAGAGGAGTCTAAGAGGGAAATCACACAAAATTACTATAACATATTGCCACCTTTCTACAACACCTGTGCTTACTAGAAAACAAAAACAAGATTGACTCCGGAAACACTGCTATAACAGATTTCTATTTTAAGACTTCTAGGAGAAGTAGGCAACAAAGTTTTGAATAACAATGGTCCCTATATACACTTGAAGAAGTAAAAAGATGGAAGGGAAAGGGTGACAATGGCTCTCACTGGAATATGTGACAGCAATATTTTGAAGAGTATTTTAAGAAAATGAACAAAAAGTTTGATAATACAATGTGGCAAGGGTAAGGAGAAACAAACATTCACATATTGCTGGCAGGAATGTAAATCTATACAACTTCTTTGGAATGCACTTGGGCAATAGCTATCAGTTTTTATAATGCACTTATCTGTTGACCTAGCTAATTCCACTTTTAGGGACTTATCCAATAGACATTCCTGTACATGCATGTGAAGATTAATAAACAAAGGCATACTTTTGTTTTTTTTTTTAGTTTTAGTTTTAGTTTTAGTTTTAGCAGTACCAAAAAGCTGAAATGTTTATCAGTAGGGTATTGATTTAATCAACTATGGTATCCCCATAAAATGCAGTATTATGTGACCATTATAAAGAATAAAGGGAGACCTTAATATTCTTACATGAAATAATCCCTAAAACACTTTCAGTGAAAAAGGGCACAATTCAGAAGAATGCATTAACATTGTGTTAGGAAGGACAAGGAAGGAAAAAAAGGGTAGAATATGGTTATAGCTATATGTTGTATACTCACGGTTATCTCTGAGAGAATATACAAAAGACTGATAATTTTGGTTGCCTCTGAGAAGGAGAATTTGAGTTCTAGAAAGGGATAAGAGTGAGAATTTTTACTTTTCCTTTGTTTCATGTACAGTTTTTTTAACTATTTAAAAATAAAACCATCTTGAATTAGCAGTTACTAAGAAGAGTTTAATATTAAATGTTTAGGAAGCATCCTACTCTCATACTCAAATCTGGCTATTATTGATACTATTAGTAACCTTGTACTTGAAGTGTTTTATGTTACAAAAAATATAAAATGTTCCAAAGAGAAATACAATGATGTACTGTTTTTTTAAAAATCAGGTTTTGAATAAAGTAAAGTATGATCATTTAATACGGAAATAGAAATTCTCAGGTGTGATGTTGATGGTTTGATACACAATACATTATTGTGTATTGTGATACACAATACACAATACAGAAGATTCCACTTTGTGATTTTCCATCTCCACTAAAACTCTAACTAATATGGTCAGGCAAACGACTGAGAGTCATGGCTATCCAAATCTTGGAACAAATACCGAAGAGGATTCCAGAATTTCCTTCCCAGAAGACTTTTAATAGTGAAGAAGTCAGCCTTCCTGTTGACCTGAGGTATATGTTTCTGAGTTAATGCAATGAGCTAAATAATTCAGCTCTGGGATTTCCAGATAAATCAGGCCTAAAGATGAAATAGCACAGTCCAGTACCATAGAGAGGGAAGAAAGAGAAAAAAGAAGCAACCCCCCCCCAAAAGTCTAGTGTAATAACTGCATTTCACCAAGCTATGCCTAAATTAAGCAAGAAACACCCACACACTATTGACTTGGCCAAGACACTGAAAATTGAGTCTGCTTAAAAACAGACTAAGGCACAGAAGCTAACGCAAAAGGCTAAAAGCAAGTGCTAGGCAAGCAGGTGCAAGAGAAGGAATATTTAGTAAATACTAGTAGCCTTTAGAGGTGTGACTTGGAGGTATCATATCCTGATGATGTTATTTTCATATAGCTCTTATATAATTGTATGCTTCTATGATGATTCAAAGATAACAGAGTCTATGGAAGTGGACAGGATTACCAAAGCTGTTCTCTCACACAAGTGACCACGGCGTGACACTTGAGTGTTTTAAGGTCACTGTGTTTTTGTATGGCACTCTATTTCTTTTCTCCTTTAGATCTAAGAGGAGAAACACTGACCCTTGTTACAGATAAATTAAGACTTCAAGTTCAAAGTAATTTGGGGGGGGGGTTCCTACATCTGCCTAAGTAATCAGCATGTACACAAACTCACAATTTCCATATGATATATACACCTCTTTTTAGAAAGATTGAGAAAATGACCATACACAGAGGAATTGGCCTTTCAGAGAAGGGAAAGGCTGAAAAACAAAAGGATGAACGTGATATTCATTTTTCTGTGTTCATTTTATTCATTAATTTCATCTTCATATGTCATTCTTATGACCATACTATATTCATAGTATGACTATGCTGCACACAGCTTGAAAGGGAGAGAATAAAGTAGGGGTTAGGAAATCGTTGGGCAGAGTCATAATCAGACAAGGTAAAAAACAACAAACCTTTTTCCATACTTCGATTTGAGCAAACATCCATGAGACCAATAAGAAGTCCATACCTGTTTTCAAAACCGCACACTTCTTAGGGTACCGCCAGCCTCATGGAACTGGAATCGTAGTGACAGGTGATTTCCTCCAGAAATTCCCCAGAAAGTAGCCCTGTTTTCTTTAGTAGTGCTCCAGGCCACCCTGTAGTTCAATCACCATGATGACTGCCAACTCTGTTGATCTTTTGCAGTTTAAAAGTAAGTCCTAAGCTGGAGGTTTCCTGATTACATATTTTTAAATATTCCTGCCAATTGAATCAAATCCAGCAATGTCCCAGTTTCAACCAAAGGCCTCAATTTGTATACTCTCTAATATACGTCTGGGGATAGAAGCCAGAGAAGAATTTATGTGTGGTATTCTTGGAGGATTTGGAAAGCAGGGGTAGCAAGATTTAGAATGAATAATGGTAAGTATATCATAGCTATTAGGGGGAAAGACGAAACACTGGAAAAGAGAAAGAGAGGAAGGAAGGCAGAGAAGCTGATTTAAAAAACAAAACAAAACAAAACTGTTTCCTCTTCTTGGAAACCCTCAGAGTGGAGTTGGGCCAAAGTCACTGACAGAAGGACCAGACAACAAAGGCCAAAAGAAGGAGACTCTCATCTCAAGATCACTGTCCTCTATTATGGTCAGTTGCTTTCTCCTTATACGAAGATCATCCTTCTTCTTCATGCTCTTTTCTCCAATCTAGAGTATCACACAAACCCCTGTAAACAGCCACTTCCCCAAACATTTTGCAGCAGAGGAAGAGGAAAAACATAGATGATATCGCTCTGTATTCAACCTGACTTTCCAGAGGACAGGCATTCTAAAAAAAGAATTACTGGAAAAGTGCATGAACTGAAATTCAAATGTGATTAAAGCTTAATTCAGTATGTTCTTTCAAGGGAAAAACACACCTCTGCTCTGAAACCTGAGTAATGACACCCTCTGACTTCTACTGAAATGACACCTGAGACATAAGAGGAAAATCGCTCCCTCTCAAACTCAGGCTACAAATCAATCTCATCACAAAAACTGGGTAAGAAAAAAGATCCGCACACCTATTACAGAAACAGCTGAAATCCCAGAACAGACTGAACTACGGACTTTGACATCTAGTCCACAAGGAGAGAGGTTGAGAAGCTCTGATTACTTGGACCTGTCTTCGTTGCCTAAGCTTCTCGAGCTTTTCCACCCAAGTGCCAATAATGCCAAGGATGGAAAAAAGAAGATACATGATAAAAATGATATGCCTTTGAATTCTTAGTTTTTCCTAAAACCTAAGATTCATAAACTAAATAAGATTCACACTTATTTGCATTCTTCTGCATAATGTATCACTTTGGTCTCAATTCAAGTTTTTACACCAAATCAACAATTAAAATTGACTTCGAGAAAATGTGTCACTTTCACTTTGTGACTCTCCATTCCCCTGGGTACACAGCTATATACCTCAGCACTCAAGGTATTAGA
Source organism: Ailuropoda melanoleuca (assembly GCF_002007445.2). NCBI lineage: Eukaryota > Metazoa > Chordata > Mammalia > Carnivora > Ursidae > Ailuropoda > Ailuropoda melanoleuca. The sequence goes on along the minus strand of NC_048231.1, from coordinate 19,043,773 downwards.
TTAAAGGACTCCTGCCTTGTTTTGTTTTCTTTGGTTTCTATTCAACCACTGTTCAATTAGTGGGCACTATGTATTCTTTCTCTGATGTTCTCCCCAAAATTAACTTCCTCAGTTATGTTAAAGGTTTATCTTAAGAATTCAAAATTGATTTCCAAAATCCAATCTTGGCTCTTTACCTAAATAATGAACTAAAACTAGTTATACTCTTTCTATACTGTGATCAAAGTAGGGAACACATCTTTGCTGACATATTTTTTCTCAATGATAGCTTTGGTGGCTCTGAATAGAAAATCTTTTATCAGGTTTAGAAAACCTGCTGGCATCTATGTCCTGGAAAAGAGGCATTGCCTTCCTAGAAGAAAGAATTCTGGAACTTGTCTAACGATGACTTTTCATGGCTGATCAGATGAAATATGTGAAATTAGTTGCAAGATAAAGTATGGATAGAGCACAGAAAGCAAGTCCAGATATCCCGATCAAGTAACTCCTTCAATTCTCTATTCTGCAAATAAGTATCTAAGCCAGAAGATGTTAGATTCAGCTTAGAATGAGATTTTTCCACCTTCATGCTTTCCATAAATGTACTATAATTTTTAAGAAGCCAAACACAAATGATTACATATTATATGATTGCATTTATATGAAAAGTCCAGAAAAAAGGAAGATTTATAGAGATACAAGCAAAGTGGCAGTTGTCTAGGGCTATGGATAAGAGTAGGGATTAACTGCAAATGGACATGAAGAAAATTTGGAGGGGCTGGAAAAGTTCAAAAATGTGATTGTGGTGGTGTCTGGACAACACTATAAATTTAATAAAAATCACTGAATTGTAGGCTTACAGTGGATGGCTCTTGTGGTATGGAAATTATATCTCAATAAGCTGCTTAAGAAAGAGAAAACGCCAGTCTTTAGAAAAAAGGATGTTTCAATTAGGCTTTTAATGATCTAAATATCATGAGAAATTTCTGGCTAATTAGAAATGTTTAAACACAGCAAAATAGGACATTGCTTAAATTAACTGAAAATGAAGCCAAGACAAGCAAGCATAAAGCATTCTACTTTAGAAAGTGGTTGTTTATATCAATTTTTTATATTTCTTTTCTTTTGTTAATTACGTGGAACATTCACCCCCCCCCAAAAAAAAGTGGATTTGGGCTTTATTAGTTTGTCATCCTGATAATCAATCTCCCAAGAAAGAAGGTTAAACTAATAACACCTGTAAAACACGATGGAAAACACAAGTAAATAAAATATAAAAGTTGGATTATTTCCTTTTCTGCATTTGTTCCTACTGAAAGTCCCTAATGAGGAAAGAAGTAAAAAATGAGGGGGTAATACTGAGAATCATGTGTGTTAAATGCTCGAACAATCTAATTTTGTCTTCCTGGATCCATAGGAGGAACATATCCCCAGCTTCCTTTGCGTTTTGGATGGAGTCATGGTTGACAAAACATGGGCAGAAGTGATGTACTGGGCCATCACTTCCGGGCAAGACGATAAAAACACACTACATTATATCCAAACTCTTTCTCTCTTCGCTGTGGATATGGCTGGAAGTGAAGAACTCCAAGATGGTAGACCAAGGTCATGAAAGAGTCCCAGATGCCTGAACTACTTCCTTGAAGAGAGCTGGCACTGGCACTGAATTTTGCCTGAAGGAGAAATAAACCTGTCTTCTGTTGAGCCATCAAAATGTTAGGATTGTTTGTTATGGCTAATTACCCTAATTGCCCTAGTTAGTTATTTAATTATCTTAACTGATATAAGATGCTATAAGACTCAAAGTATATTTCTTCCCTTCTTCCTTTTATCAACTAGACCTATTCTTTCCCTCCTGCCCATCCTTCCTCTTTCTCTTCCAGTTCCCTGACCTCATGACTCCAGTTAATGTTCATTTGGGAGACACAAGAAGAAACACATGAGCACTATTCCACCTGCACTTCATGAACACCCTTCTTCAAGAACCAGAATATTCAAATGGGACAAAGTAAAAATACTAGGCTCCAATTTTTCATTCAGAAGAGCCAGAATGTGTCTCAAGTCTTTGGTCAAAATGTTGCATTATCACCAAGAGCAACACTTTGCCCACCCTCCGAGGAAAAAAAAAACAAAACCCTACAGTGATAAATGCTGGGAAAGAAATATCAGAGTTGGCAGCCACCTTCTGGGTCATGAACTTTGCTTTTATTTTCTGAAGCTTTCAGTAGTGGAGAAGTGCATTCTGGTTGTTCTAATGCTTTTTGTCCACCCCTGAGGATTATTTTCCCAAAACAACAATTTACCATTTCAATTCATTTTCAAGTTGTTTCCTTATCCAGGTGCCCTTTCCTCCTTTTCTGCATAAAGAGCAAATGCAAGCAAAGAAGAGAGGACCCACCCCAGTTCAGAAACCATACCCTGGGCCACACTCAGCCCATGACCCTCACCCCAGCCCTTCATCTTGTCAACCCCAGTTCCCCCCAACTCCAATAGTCAGAACACAAAATAATTCAAACAAAAAACAGCTCATAAAACAGTAAACAAAATAAAGTCAGTTTTTCTTTTCTTTAAGAACAAAATGAAACTTGAGGGAAAACTTACTGGAGTTACAGTTTATCCTGATACAGTCTAGATGGGGAAAAATAAATGAAAGATGAAATTGCATCCTTCAAGGTAACAGCTGCAGACATCCAAAAACAATCAGTCCACCCTTCCGGGGACAGACACACGCAAGAAATGTGGCCATTTTATATATATATATACAGTATGTACAAGTTTAAGGGTGGGCGTATATGTACAGTATATTATTTAGTAAAGTTGGATACATATATATATACACACACACATATATATATACACATATGTATAGAGATATATACTGGCATACATATATATCCACGATAGACACCGAGTATGCAGCTCCTTTTTTTTTTTCCAAAAACCTACTCATTTATATAAAGTATTTCAAACCTGAACTTTGAAACATTAATTTTGTTCAATTTGGAAAATTATGCAAAAATTTCCCCACCAAATGCAGGTTATATTCTATCTCCCCCTATAATGATTTTCTTAAAATTTATCTTTAAAAGTAGCATCAACATAATTTTTGTATTAGTATTCCAAAAATATATTACCAATCTGACACATTGTTTTTTGTTTGTTTGTTTGTTTTTTTAAATCTGTCCATGAAGTTTCTCAGTGCAGTATTTAACCCTTTCTGTTTTTCTAAAAACAAACTCCCTCCACCCTCTTCTTTCCTCGGGCCCCAGATGCTATAGAAATTTACGTAGGCAGACTTGCCATTAGTCCTAGAGATAAGGAAAGGGTTAATACCACCTGGTCATTTCCTGTCATAAAATGGCCACTTGCAAACAGCTAACCGCACAAACACCCATCCCAGATTTTAGAGAGGTGGGGTTGGGTGTAGGGTAAAGGGAGTTGTATGATGTTATCACAATTGATTGGGTTCTCTGCAATTGTTTCAAAGGCTCCCAGACCAACCCACTCATGAAGCCCATCTCCGTCTTCCTGCCTGAATGCTCAGACTGAATCAAGTGTCTATAGCATTCAAGGAGAAGGCGAGACAGGTTTATGGGGAGGAGGTCTTGGGCACCTTTGAGATCCTACCTATTTCACTCTATAATTCTGCATCTTGAGGGAAGAAAATTCTTTGTTTTCATATTTTTTAATGGGAAAGAGAGGGAAGAAAGGGTGGCTAATTCTCCAGTGCTGGTAACCCGACAGGGTATCCTCTGCCAGAGATCTGAGTATCTATCCTTTTATTAATATCTGTTTAGAGTCATGAACACCCAGCACAAAAGGTCTAGAGTAGAGTCAATGATTATCAGTAGGGGATTGGGTAGAATGGTTAAAAAGGGTCTCAGATTAGTTGTCACAAAGTTCCCGTTTGAAACTAAATTTGACTTCTCATGGTGGGAATTCCAATAAGAATTTGTTTAAAACTAGATACTAAAAAGTAAAAGTAGGACAAGGAAAGGAAAAGAAGTTACAGGAAACAAAGACTGTTAGAAACTGAGCTCCTCTGCCTAAGACTGACCCAATAGTTCTGGAGGACTCGTCAGAGTTAATGCCACCATTTGAATTTCCCAAAGTAAACCATTTTAAGTAAGCAAGTGAAAGAGGAACCAGCGGCAAAGGACAGGGCAGAATGAAACTAAGGAAATCCCTATAGGAGAAATCTAGAACACCCAATCATTCTGAGGAAGGAGGTGAGATGCTTATTTGATCCCCAGAAGAACATCTCTTGAGAAAAATCTGGGTTTGGTTTCGTGCGGTTAGGTTTGTCATGTGTCGTCAACCGCAACAGAAAAGTGGGAGCAAACAGCCCTGGAGCAACTGGTACGATCACCAAACAGAGGAGGCCATGCCCCTGGTGAGGACTGGGAAGGGGGAGGGCAAGTAGGGAGGAAGGGGTGGGGCTTCAGCTACCAGCTGCACCTGCCATCAGCCAAAGCTGGAGAAATGCCCCTTCCTGATGTAATCAGGAGACAGGGCAAACAGGTGTATGGGCATGCTTAAGAGAGAAGGGAAGGAAAGAGTGGGCCTGAAGCAACAAACCTGAGAACTGTCAACAAGAAGGGGTTGTCTTCCTTCCTTTCTATGCTGTTGGGGATTTTATTATTAGGTAAGTACCTGGTCTAGGGAGAAGTGTTGGGTTCACTCAAATGGTTCCATGAACTGAATGGTGTCTCTAACCAGTGTGAGGACTTGGAGCTTTTCGGATGGTAGACAACTGGTTAAGCCAAGAAGTGAAGAATTATGTTGATACTTTACCTGAAGAATAAGTGATTCAAGGGAAAAAAAAATCTACCCCAGTGCCTTGCTCATAGGCTCTGAGACGGTAGCCTTGATAGTGAGGATGTATTTTGTAATGAAATGTGAATCCAGGGAATTGGGCTGGCAAAGGAACTTCCTCTAGGTCTATCTTGAGTAGCACCCAAAGTTCAATCTCTGCCTTACCCTTGGCAAGATATCTGAGCGGAGTATGAGTGTCTGTGTATGTCTGTGTTGTTCCTTGTTTAATTTAGATGTTTTTTGTTTTGTTTTAGTAAATGAGAAATTATTATTTTCTAGGTTAATAAGATTTGGGTTCAGAGCCTGGAAGAGGTGAATGTTTCTAGGAGTTGTGTGTCTTCAACAATGCACACTGTTAACAGTCGTCAGCAAGTCCATGTTGCCAGAGAGAGAGCATCTAGGGAATTTGAATACAATTAACCAAACTGCATGACACTCCCTATGAGCTTCGACCATTGAAGAAGGCTTGCTGGCATTCTGGTGAGGATTCGAAACGGCCATGAATGAGATGCCCGTACTGACTGACTTTTCAGCTGTATGGCTCAATTCAAATCAGGCACTAAGGCAAAAAGACTCCCTCTGTGCATGTTTAAAAGGTAACCATCATGAAAGCCGTTAGAAGTCATCAAGACTGCCACATCATTGATCCATACAGTATTGACCTGTGGAGATAACGGATAACCCACGTTGATCCAGCATTTTAGAAAACCGGGTTCTAGTCTCAGTTCCGTAACATTTTATGTTAGCTTGAAAAGTCCTACATTTCTTTCTTTGTCTCACATCTGTAAATGTAAGAATAAAAACACTTCCTTGGTTTATCTCACAAAATTACTGGCCGACTGAAGTAAGGTTTTTAAATCTTCAAATATACTCTAATAACAAAATATTATATGTTTAAATCGTAAGGGATCAAAATATGATTGATCAATCTCTCAACTTTCAAAAAAAGGCTGTGTGTTATAGGACATTTTTCATGCCTGCTCTTACCACACCTGGCTGTCTTCAGAGAGTAAGGGCCTTGGGAAAGCCCAGTCTCCTTGACATTTAGGAGATGGATACATTACATCAGAGAAATATACACTGGGCTTTACATCATGAGCTTATATCCATGACCAATTTGAAATAAACTGTAATATCATTTGTGCATAGGCTAGAAAGGAGACACAACTGAAATGGGGAACAAAATAATCATCTGAAGTTAGTTTTTGTGGAGTAAGAGTGAACGCAAACCCTGTTTAGAGATGTTTTCTTCTCTAACGAAGAAAAGGGAAATAAGAACCCTTAATAGGAGAAAACATTCACAAAGGGGTATGTTTTGGGGAGGGAAGGGAAAGAGAACCTTTAAACAAAGCATGAATGTAAAATTTTGTATACACAAGCACGCGGAATTTCAGTTCGGTTTTCCACGTTAGGTTTGAAAGAGAGGTAAATAAATTCAAACCAGTCATTCTGGTGAACCATACTCTTCAGGGGAAAAAAGAAGTCACTATTGCTTCTGAAAAGCACGGTGCTCTCCAACTCTGTCTTGCCTAAGATATCTCAACTTCAGAGGAGCTAGACTGAGTGTATGCTAGTAGGAATCAAGAGGCAAATGCAGTCTTTTTGAGAGGCACTTCTCCCAGATTTGGGGCAAAGTTTAAAACAGAAAAATAATGTTTCTAGGCGTGCCCATGGGAACTCTTACTAACCACACATGCTCATGTGCACATGCCCGCATGTGTGTGTGCGTGCGTGTGTGTATGTGTGTGTAAAAGAGAGAATCTGTCCATCTCCTTCCTTATCCCTTTTAATCTTCCCCCATTTGCATCTCCTTCTAAGATATGAGATCTACCACAATTGGCTTTCTCATTTTATAAAACAACGTCTAAGAAGGAAAATCTATTTTCTGTTTAGAGACACTATACATTTCCCCAGGATTCCATAAGGCTAATCATCCTTATATATGTGGTTCTGTCTTACTTTGAAATAGATACAGAGTTAAAAATTGTCTTCATCTTCTTCTGTGAATTATTTAGGATGTTCTGTTCGTGTTTTTTTGTTTATTTGGGTTTTTAAAATTTTTTTTTCATCTCTTCTATTTTTAGGAGAAGTAAACAATCAGTTACTAGTTGTTGGTTTTAGGTCATATACACCCTTTTGTTGGTTTGCTGGAGGTGGGGAGGATGGTGTAGGGAAAGGAAGGTGGGAGGGACAGGGGTATGCCAGCCCCTGCAGGCTGCTCAGTACGCTCTGTTCTCAAGGCTGTTTGCTATGCGGGCCGCAGGCTTTGGGCCTTTGAAGGGTTGAATACCATCTTTTGATTTACCATGGCTGATGGTGGGGAGGATTGAAAACTCAAGAACACAAAGATCCAGCAAAAAGAAAAACAAAACCGAAAATAACCAAACACACACATACACAAACCAAAGAAAAACCAACAAACACACTGACAACAGAAATCAAATGAGGTTGGACAAGAAAAAGGGCATAGTGTTGTAAAAGCTGCAAACTGGAAGAAAAAAAAAAAAGACATAAGTAAAGCCACTGCTCAAAACAGTCCTCTGTATCCTAGAGATTTTTAGGATCATAGTGTAGGCATTTTCCAAGTGTGACCAGTCGACCTGACAGTAGGTAAGACTGGTACAGATTCCAAACTCCACCTTCCCACTAGGCCATCTAGGGTTTTATACGGTCTTTCATCTGGTGCATTTGTCCGTCATGTCTTCCCCATGCCTCTGACAAGCAATTCCACTGGAATCTTTATAAAGGAGATCTGTATCCAAACATATGTGATATATCCAAACAAATCCATGGCTTAGAAAGCTTGGACTCAGCCATACCCCTCATCCTGTTGACATAGGGCACTGACTTTCCACTGAGTAGAAATGAGGTTGGTTTCTTTCCTTCCAGAAATCAAGAGGTCCCCATCCTCCATAGAAGATCAATTAGAATCCAGTCAAGAAGGTCAGTAGCAGGAGAGAATGTGAGGCCATCAGGAGGGGAGTTTCCAAAGTATCTATTACAGGTAATTAGAGTGGAAGAACAGCTCCTCTCCCAATAAAGCTGCAAATTTGAAATTGTCGTAATTTTTCAATACTAAGGAAAAATTCAGATGTATTACATGAGGAGGACAGAGGAATTGGTGAGTAACAGTGTGACAGGACATCTTAATAAAAGGGGCTGCTAGACGATGGGGAAGAATGTCAGGAAGCAAGAAGGGGATACATAGCAGGGGCCACATTCTCCTTCCACATGTCAGAGACTTTATAAACTTACAGAATTATTTCTCCAGTGGGACAACAGAAACAATCTGACTTGTCCTGCCCACTAGGAGAAAGTACAAAGAAATACCAGTGCCACCAGAATTCCCCATTTGCGGAGAAAGAAACAACGCAGCTCTCATCCTACTCACAAAGCTTAGTCCTCTCCAACCCCAACTGCCCGTTTTGCCTCCATCGGCTGTCTTATTTCTGCCCTCAGCTTTGACTGTTTTGAGTGGTGACCAAGGAGTTGGACTTAATGGCAATGTGATTGATCAAAAGATGGACCAAAGTAGCGTGTTTTACACAAAGCTAAACGGTTCCAAAAAACCAAGAAAGGAAACTTAAAAAACAAATAGTCTAGTAAGAAAAAAATAAAAAATAAAAAATAAATAAAAACCACCACTGTCAGAAACCAGAAACTGACATCAAAACCTCATGCAGAAACAAGGAGAAGTTGTTTGTTGCTGTTGGGTTTTATCCTTGGTCTATTAAACAAGAGGTGAGCAGCTAACTTTTAAGAAACAAACAAAGAATTCAATCAAACCAATGAAAATCAGAAAAGAAAGGGAAGACAAGCCCAAACAAAGTGGCAGAGGGTACTTCATACGATACCTAAGTTAACCATGAGCTTGACACGCCCCCCATCCAGCTCCAAACGCAGGGTGTCCGCAGAGTCCCTGGAGGTAGTAGCCACCAGCAGCCCATAAGCTCGCTGGGACATGAAGCGGAAGGACACGTCCTCTGCCTCGGTGTGCATGACCATGGGCATAATGATCTTCATGTACATGCTGCCATCGTAGCTCAAGATGGACGCCTCTGCAAAGAAGAATGGAGGAGATTGTCAGGATGAAGGATATCAGAGTTTCCCTCTGCATCCAGGGTAAGAACAGTGGGGGAGAAAGGGCACAAAATTTGTAGCCAGGTGACTCATGTTGGATAGACCTCCAGTGCCCCCACTTTTGAGCTATGTGACCTTGGGAAGACCACTTAAACTCTGAGGTTCTATTTCCTTATTTGCCCTTAAAAGGCATACAACGGCACAGGTCCCTGCCCTAGCACGCTTGCAGACTTATCAAGTGTGCCGAATGAAATAACGGATGTGAAGATGTTTTACAAACGTGAAAATGGTCCCCACAAATAGTAGTGATTTAATTCCCCGTGTTATAGACAAAACAAAAATGCATTAAACAAAACTTAGACCCCTGAAAGTATTTCATGAAGAACAGGAGGAAAGCAGCAATTTACAACCACCACAGGAAACAGACATTTGCCAGAGGTTCTAGAAGGAGGAAAGAGCAGCAGCCCAGCCTGGTCCCAAAACAGCCCTAGGGACTAGGCACTGTAAGAGTTTGCTTGACTCCTTCAAAAAGATAATGACATCCTGAGAACCAGTAATTCCACTTTTATTCAAATAGCAGTTATCTAAGGAAGGAAGAAACTGGCTTTTGTTTGATGCCCTTCTCTAGCCCAAGCACTTCAGCTAGGAGCGCCCCCACTCCACCCCATTATGTTAACTCACTTAATGCTACCATGCCGATCTACTATCCCTACTTGAAACCGAAAACCAAGGCTCTTAGAGGCAGATGTTAACATCTTGAAGTCAGACACCCCAGATTGTAAGCCAGTATGTCCAGTACAAATCCAGGGCCTGTTTGCAACACCGTGCTGCTCAAAATGTGAATTCGTTCAATTGTTCATTTAGCAAATATTTTTAGAGAACATGGAAAGAGAATATCACTCACATTCCTATGAAGCCAACCTGCCACTGGGCTCAGTATCTGGCACTGAGTAGGCCTTCATTAAATATTTGCTATTGCCAAAGAGTTGCTACCTACCTACGTGTATATGGAGGATTCAAAAGTGAAACAGAAAAGGTCCATACAAATGGTTAAATGACCCAGGAAATATCTCTCAGGAAAGCCAGGGACACTCAGGAGACAGAGACTTGGCAGGTGAGTAGAGAAGTGGGGGTAGAGTTTGAGATGCTCTCAGTTTGTAATGAAAGAGGTGGTGGCATCAGATTTGTCAGTAGATAAAATAGCATCTCTATACACTTAAAGGGAAAAAAGAAGGGGGAAGCTCAGACAAAAACAAAACATTCAATTTAACAGAAGCAGCAAGCATATCCTGAGTAGTTATATAATAGTTATTTGAGATTACAATAAAATCAATGGACTTGGGTAGATACTGGGAAGTGAATGGTTTTAGATTGTGAAATACCATGAGGCATTCATTTCTGATACTGTGTACCAATCGCTTTTTTAGGTGTTGTGGATACAACAGTGAACAAAAGAGACAAACATCTTCTGCCCTCATGTACAAAAGAAATCAGAATGGGAAGAGACCAGGCCAAGCACATGGAAGGTACTCAAGACAGTCTATGTCATTTTCATATCACCACCCTATTTAGACAACACACAAAAGGTCCATGAAAAGCAATATAAATACATCTGCTCGTTCCTGAGAAGCAACCATCACCTGGGTAATACCCAAGACATGCTAATAGCTGTACATTACCATCTGCAAACTCTAAAAAGATCACAAATAAAGATGTAAGAGTTGCAGACACTATCACAATAAAAGACATATTACGAAGATGTATTCTTATACGGGAAATATAATCTAAATTTAACACATGCTCCAGATGTGAAAGAAACTATTTTATCTCCTGGAAGAGCAGAATCGAAGATGACAAAAATGATAGCTAAAATTTATTGAGCACTTCCTGTTTGCCTGGTGCCTTCTAGAACTTTATATGCATTAAGACATTTAATGCTTCAAGATCACCACCAGAAAGACAATATCATTATTAGATTTTATAGATACCAGGTCACACAGCTAACAAGTGGCAGAGCTGGGAGTTGAACACTGGCAGTTTGATTCTTATGGCCATATCCTTAACCATTCTGCCAAATTGTCAGATGGCTATGCCAGGAGCACACTCATGCTTCTAAGCACTGAAAGCATATCTATAATGCTTTATGGTAGAGTGTGGTGTTTTTATGTGTGTGTATGTGTGTGTGTGTGTGTGAGAGAGAGAGAGAGATACATACATACATGTCATGATTTAAAGCTGTATATTATTTATGAACATACAAAATTATATAAATATAGATAATATATTTCTAAATGTGTTATCTATGAAAATGCACAATGCTTTACGTTTGTGTAATTATGAACACTACTGATTATTACTATGTACCTTCTACTGTACACACCCACACGTATGTACACTCCTTTTTAAAAGAGATTATTCAAGTGAGCCATGAAATGGTTGTTTTGATGTATTCAACCTAAAAACAATCCAAAAGTAATGGTCACGTTTATCCCTCTGGATATGTGTAGTGCCAGAATGTATGTATAAGTGAATGCATCTTCATGTCAATATTGGTAGTATCAGAGAATAAATTTCAGATGAGTATGTAGTTAAACAGCTAATGGTACAAAAAAAAATAAGTGTGTATCTCAATGTGTACCTTTGTGTGCACCTTTGTGAGTGTGTTCTATGATCAACCTAATATTTTCAAGGGGAGCGTGATGAAGCAGAAATTTAATATAGGAATCAGCTGAACAAAAAATCCATTCCAGGATTCTTATTAATTTGCTTAAAAGATTTCAAACACAAGGAATACCATGAATAGAGTAATACTTTGAGGGGGGAAATGAGTCTGAACAAGGAAAGTTATTCAATCTGAAACATGTTGGACTACTGAGTCTTGAAAGAATATATCACAGGATGCCCACATAATAGTACTCACACAGTTCCCCTATTTTGTTCCCTTTTCCTTATTTACTATCTCCTTTCATCTTAAATGAATATTTCCTGGCATACTAATTTCATTCCTTTAATGGTTCTTTACTAAATTTTTGAGCTACTTTCTTAGTGGTTGACTTTCTTAGTGGTTGCTCTAGGTCTTACAAAATACATCTTATCAAAATATACTTCATATTTATACTCAATTCCTGTAAGATACTCTTACATAGCTCTCTTCCCTTCCTCCTTATTTTGTTATTCTTACCCACATTATGTCTGTAACAACAATACTTTGTTGTAACGATTGCTTTTTAAAAATATATGTCTTCTGGGGGCACCTGGGTGGCCCAGTGTTTTAAGCATCCAACTTTGGATTTCAGCTCAGGTCACGATCTCAGAGTCATGAACTCCAGCCAGCATTGGGCTCTACACTCAATGGGAGGTCTGCTCGAGAGTCTCTCTCCCCCTCTATTCCTCAGGCTCACGCTTTCTCTCAAATAAATTAATTAAATCATTAAAGAAAAAATAAACATATGTCTTCTTAAGAAGCAAAGAGAAGAAAGGAGAGCGCAAATATATTTATAGAGTTGTGTTTTTTTTTAATTAAGCTTATTATTTACCATTTCTGTCTCTCTTCTTTTCTTCTTGCAGATTCAAGTTACCATCTGGTGTCATTTCCTTTCTCCAATATAGCTTCATTCATTTGTGGTTTATTGTCAAATATATCACAATTCTATATGTTATAGGCCCAATAATACAATTTTATAGATATTGTTTTATGCAATTGTGTTTTAAATCAGCTAAGAGAAAAAAGAAAAAGAAATGGGTAATTATGTTGTCTGTTATCATTACCTACATAATTACCTTTACTGGAGTGCTTTGTTTTTTCATGTAGATTCAAATTACTGTCTGCTGTCACTTCCTTTCATCATGAAGAATAAAAGGAGTGAGTAGTTGTTAGAAGGCAGGTATCCTAGCAGTGAACTCTCTGAGTTTACCTGTTATGTCTTTATTCCACCCTCACTTTTAAAAGACAGCTCTGTGTCTTCCAGCACATCGAATGTTATCTTGCTGCCTCTGGCCTCCACTGTTCTGAAGAGATGTCAACTGTTAATCTCACAGCAGTGCCCCTGTATGTGACAAGTCATTCTCTTCTTGCTGCTTTCAAGATTTCTTCTTTATCTTTGGCTTCCAACAGTTTTACTATAATGGGTCTGAGTGTATATCTCTTTGAATTTATCCTACTTAGAGTTCATTCAGCTTCTTTGCTGTGAAGATTCATGTTTTTCATTAAATTTGGGGAATTTTCAGTTATTAATTCTTTGAATATTTTTTCTGCCCCCTTCTCTCTTTCTTCCCAGTACTCCCTTCTTACACATGTTGGACATTCAAAGGTGCCGCACATTTCTCTGGCACTCTGTTCATTCACCTCCATTCATTTCCCTCTTCAATTCAGACTGTATATAATCTCTATTGATCTGTCTTCCAGTCTGCTGTTTGTTCTGCTGACTCAAATCTATTGCTGAGCTGCTCTAGTGAATTTTTTGTTTGGGTTTCTGCACTTCTCAACTCCAAATTTATGTATTATGTATATAATATCTCCAAATGGAAATTTTGAAGTTGAAAATAACATTATATAATTTTATCTCTTTACTAATACTTGCTCTTTGAGCATTATCTTATTTTCCTTTTCTTTAAGTGTAGTTTCCTTAATCCTCTTAGCATATTTAACATAACAGCTTCCATGGAGTCTGTCTGCTAAGTCCAACATCTGGAGCCCCTCAAAGGCAGTTTCCATTGCCAGCATATATTCTTGTGTGTGGGTCATACTTTCCTATTTCTATGCATGTTTCACAATTTTTTGTTGAAAACTGGATATTTTAGGTAATAGATTCTAGCAAGTCTGGATACTGCTCCCCACTCCCTCACCTACCACCACCAGGACTAGCTCCTGTAGTCTATCCTTTTGTTTATTTGTTTAATGCCTTGGGTGAATGAATTTTGTGATTTATATGTTCCAGGCAGTGTGACGGCTCTGATTTCCCTGCTCAGTTATTTCCCCGTTTTTATCTTTTAGCCTGCCTTCCTAGGTGTTGTCCCTGGGTCAGGATAAGCCACTTATTGGTTAAATATTATACTTAAGTCTCTATAGCCAGTTAATTTTTATCCTTTCTCTGTTAGATATGTGTGAATTGGAGACTTCTTTTGCAGTTCAGAGAGTGTAAGATTTTGCCTCATGTTCAGATAGGGACTAGTACTTAGAAGTTGCCCCTTCTGTCAAATTAGTTATGTGACTGCACTGTTTTGGCTCTCACATTTTTCTCTCTTCCATCTATAATCTCCCTTTTCCTTTCACTCAGTTAATTTATTTTAAATTTTTCCTTTGAATTCTTGTAGCGCTAAGATTTCTTAAGTTATTCTACACTGCAAATGAGCTAGAGAATATAGCTCATGGGAAATTCTTCTGTCCTTTATTTTCTTCTAGATCAAATTCTTAGACTTTTCCAAGATACATCACTTCCTTTATTTTTATTTTACTTTATCTCTTCTGCTGTTTCACACTTGCATTGTCATGTCATTGACTTTCCTGTACATACTCAGGTGACTCTGTTCAGGTTTTCTAATTGTTCAGACATAGGTACACAGACTTGACTTCCAGATCCATCTACATTTGAAAGGCTTTGTATTTTTAGTTCTACCTAGTTATTTTTTGTAGCTTCAGACATGGTAAAATATGGGAACGAAATGAGGGGAGATGAAGAGCTCAGGCAAGATTGTATATGACCTTCATTTAGCCGCCAATGCTGTGCTCTCATTTCCGAAACTTTGTTAAGTGCCTGGAGCAGAAGTCACCCTACCTGATTACAGAGTGTGTCCCAAGGCAATGGAGGGGGATGCATCTGGACTTCTGATCCATTTAGTTCTCGTGACTTATCTTTTTATTCTCAGTCTTACTGTCTGTTTCTGGCACATGTATTCCCCCACATATACTGCCATTTCCACTACTCTTCACTCAAAAGTGGGACCAGATAAGAACGTCTACTCAATCTATTTCTTTTCCCTCTATAAAGGTATTAGGGATAATTTTCAGTATTTTTATCAACTAAACAGTACCATACCTGAGGAGCACAGGCCGGGTTGGCAGCCTCATCGTGCTTGGCCATTCCTCTTGGCTTTGCTTCCAAATCATTTATCTTTCTCTTACTTTTTGAGATTTTTGACACTGAGTTATACCTCTTTCCTTACCTGAGGCTAATGATTATTTAACTGGTATACTCTTTTTTGTTTAACTCGAAAGAGGGTATTTCTGGCGGGCAACTTTTCCTTACCATCCTCCCACTGATCCTTTCAAGGTCAACCTTGTACACAAAGTACTATTAAATAATCACTTCCCTCATCCTCTTCTCTTTTTGTACCTTCAAAACATCCTCCTGTTCATTCATGCAGCTGTTGGCCTTACACACTCCTTAAGTGTGTTTTATTCTGACAAAACCTCCCAAATACACAGATTGCTTCCTCTCCACCCAAACTGGGCTGATCTTAAACAGTGTGCAAATTTATACAGGAATGCCTGCCAGCTTCTAATTCTGTATTTTGCAGCAGCAGGAACAACATAAATCTCTAGCTCCAAGCAGACCCAACAGTAGCCAACAGTTCTGGGGAATCAACAAAATGTTTGTAGGGCAATATCCTCCCTCTTGTGGACAAGGCTGAAAAGAACTAACCTTTCACATTCTCAAAGTGCTGCCAATACATAAGTCATATGGGCTTCTCTTCCCTCCAAAAACTAGAATTCTGTAAAGCTAGGACAAAAAATTTTGATGGAGACTTCTCACTTTAAGAAAAGCGGGTATGTACATGTACATATTTTTTAGTATTAGGAAGGAAGGGAGGAAGGAAAGGTAACGGGATACAAAAATTCCAGTTTCTTATTAACGTATAATTTTTTTAAGAGAGTGCTCATTCAACCAAAGAATTCATTCAGCTTTTCTTAAATAGCAAATTTTCCTACTGAATTCAAAATGTAACTTAATTTATAAAAATTAAACATAACACTATTCATCAGGATAAATCTAGCCACTGCTTGCAAAAATATTTGCTCATTCATTCAATGATTAAGATCTAATATGTGCCAAACACTGTGGGGAAATGTGGGGAGTAACATGGCTTCTGTCTTTAATGAGCTTATAATTAGTTGGAATTATAGACACAAACAGGTAAATTATTATACCAAAGAATGAACAAAGTGCTGGGGGAACTTAGCTCAGGTGTCTACGTGTTTGCCTAGAGTTTTTAGGGAGGAGGGGTATAACTTGTTTCAAGAATGAGACAGAATGAACAAACAACAAAGGGAGGGGTGTGAAGGCATTCCAGGTGGAGGAACAGCGTATGTACAGGGGCAAAACTGACAAGGGCATAGAATAAAATCATATATCACAGCATCTGATTAATGGTCAGGGCGAGTTCGATGTGCCTAATGTAGAACAGGATTTCTCAACTGTGACAGTACTGACACTTTGAACCGGATAACTTTAAGTTGTGGCCAGTTCCCTATACATTGTAAGATATTTAGAAGTAGCCCTGGTGGCCACCAACTAGATGCTATTAGCATTTCCCTTTAGTCATGACAACCAAAAATGTCTCCAGACATTGCCAAATGACTCTTGGGGGACAAAAATCACCCCAGCCGAGAACAATAGTGGTTCCATATGGGCTTAAGTATTTGGGTTGGAGTGGTAAAAGTTAAAACTAAAGAGTATGTAGAGGGTCTGTTATAAAAGAGTGGATGATCACAGTTAGGAGGTTTTGATATTAGTCAATATAGAGGGGTTTTACACAGGAAGTGACATGATCAGACTTACTTTTCAAGCTAAGTGATGGTACAAGGAAGACAGAATGGTGTGGTGAGAGACCAGATGCAATCTTACCCAATTTTCTTTCAGACACTATTGCTATTGCTCTTTTAAACATGTTATGAAATTTCAAAACATAATATTTATAAAGGACAGGGGTATGTTTCTGAGAATTGTTCTCTAAGTCTACTCAAGAAAGCTCTATTATGCAGAGCTGTAAGTACACATATAGGTTAGCCTCCCTATTCAGAAACATTGTTCAGTGTGCTGTCACTGTGAGTGTATAAGCTTGGAGTTAGAAGACTGGGGTGAAATCCTAGATCTTCATGTTATTTAACTGTGAAACATTCTTAGGCCTCAGTTTCCCCATCTATAACATGTAATAATAAAACTGAATCAGTCAGGACACTAATAGCAAAGAGATAGCCCACTCAAATTGTACCATATTATGAAAGTTTAGTAAAGGTAAATATTTACAAAAGTATAGGTAAGGCATAGATAGTGAACCTTCCAAGGGGTAATGCGGTATTCAAGGCTATTAAGAGCAACTTCCATTACTGCCCTTGCCCTCAAGAAACGAGAGAAAGGTCAACTGCCAGAACTCTGAGGAAGAGAGATAGAGAGAATTATAAATGCCTCGCAAGAGTTGTAACCTTAGGTCAAAGGGCCAGTTGGTAGTCATTTCACAGGGAGAGAGACAAAATTAAAAATTCAGACTTCACTGTCATCATTTCTTCTCACCCCCTCTTGTGTGCTTCCCATTGGGCAAACTCAACTGGAATACAGAAGTCAAAGGAGCCTGTTAATGCAATCCATATAGGATAATTTTCCATGGTTCAAAGCTGAATGGAGAAGGGCAGAGAATGAGCTGCAAAAAGGAATCCATCACGAAGGTGAAGCTGTTAGCATGAATGTGAAAATATCCAAATATATTAAAAGGTGCTTAATGAATGTTATATGTATATGTGCACACATGTGTGTTTCAAGTTCCCTGGTGTCTAGAGATGGCCCATTGCTTTCATGTGAGGATACTCCCATATCAGAAGTAGCATGGTCAATAGGAAGAGCCTACATGTCAGGATACATATTCCACTCCGAGTTCCATTTCTTATGGGCATGCATCTTGGGAAAGCCACACATTTTCTGACCTCCCCTTTACCTTATGTTAATCTTAAATAATATTTTAGAAAATTATTATAAGAAAATACGTTTGAAAGAACACTGCAAACTGTAAAATGGAATGTAATTATGAAGTGTTAATTACAGCATTTTGTTTGTATTCATCTTCATTATAAAGTCTACTTTGATTAAATAGAGAAATAAAGTAGACATTCTGCTCTCTTCTATTCTCAAATTCCCTACACAATGGGTCTACTTTTATAATCATGGTAAAGATTACCCTCAAAAACCCCAGAGTCAGAGGTTCTGTTAATACCTTTGATGGTAAGCATGGCTCACAGCAGTCATGGGCAGACTATGTTCAGTGATGGACCCTGGTATTCTGATCCAGCTATGCTATTCATTCTGAAAGACAGACAACACTACTCTGGAGACTGTCATTTTTGCCCAAAGCTTCCTGCTTCTCTGTCATATATTCTTGCCAGTATTCCAGAGAATACATTTGCTCTCATTATTATTGATATCTGGTTACTAAAATTTAAATAAAGTTATATCTCTGAATCATCAACAAGGATGATTGACTGCAGGTACAGATCTGGAGTGAATGGACTTGTATAGTCATCACTTTTGCTTTATTCTAGAATGCTGTTACACAATAGCACTGAACTGATATAGTGAAGCGATACAACTGACTGCATGCCTGTCCTTGTGTTTTCCATGCTAGTTGTTGGTGCTCTGATTCCCAAATGGCTGGGAGAACTATTCCACACACAGCCATGCTCACTGGAATGTGATTGCTTCAGTACTGTCCAAAGCAAGACCAAAGAAGCAAGTTCTCCAGCTCAGAAAAAGCGAATACACTTTCTACCTGTTAACTGTTCTGCAATGCACCAGCTCAACAAACCTTTGTTTTATACACATTTTTTTCCAAAAAGAGACGAGCCATTATTTCAACATGAACCAAAATCAAATTTTATGGAAATATAAATTAAATTTTCTAGAGAAGTCAAACCAGTGAAGAAATTTTCATAAGTCCAATTGACTAATTAAAGGAGAATCAGTCTGTCACTTTATCAGAAAAAAAAATAGCATAGAAGTTGTAAGATTACTTTCTCTGAATTGAACAAAACTTTACAGTTAAGAATATAAAATTTACCTGAATTCAAACCTTTTTATTTCATAACAGAGGAAATGGAAGTAATATATAAAAATCTTTTTTTTTCCTTACAGAGATATTAAAGACCTTTTTTTCCTACTTGGGATCCTGCTTCCAAAATCAATCAGGCTGTACAAAATCAGCAATGTTCTGAAACAGATGTCTCAATAGATCTTTACAGATCTGGTTCAGAATACTTTTGATACATATACATGTTGTATATATCATATATGTGTGTGTGTCTGTGTGAGAGAGAGAGAGAGAGAGAGATAAGCTACTTCCAACATCACTTAAGCAGAGTTAGCTATGGAATGGAGTACAAAAATAATTGTGGCAGTGCCAGACATTGAATTCAATGCACATAAGACATGAATCAAAAGATCTCTCTTCTATGAGCAAAAAGAGAATTAAGAGTGGGAATTCTCACAACTCTCTATTTTGCACAGTAGAATCTAGAGTTGACCAGGTTAATACAGTGCCCCTGGAATTGAATTCCATGTAATTTTGCAATTATTAGAGTATTATTAAAATGAATGTTTGGTCCTATGTAATACCTCAGGCTGATACGTCAGTTCATCAACCCCCTGGCCAACTCACAGTAGAACACGGTCTTCTTGGGAGACTACATCATTTGCAGTATTCATTTCCAAATCATTAGGACAGATTTACTATGTCCATATTTGTCAATATTTGGCCGTATTTATTCAACACATTGTTTTTGAGTACCTATTGTGTTTCCATGTCCTATTCTAGACTGGAGATCTAGAGATGGACAAAACAGAACTTCCTACTTTGTGGAGCTTTAATTTTAGCTGGCGTAATGGCTGAATACAAGTAATCTTGTTAGCCTATGATGATATAAATGGCAAGTAACTACTGTAATACACTAAGGAGAAAAAAAATAGCAGGAAGATAATCATCATTTGACTGTATATACAGGGGTGGCATATCTCAGATTTTCCCATTTTCAAGACTTCTAGCAATATACTGTTTTTTGGAACTTTATCTAGAAGAGTAAGATATCGGATAACTTCATCGAGGTGTAAACCATGGTTGTAGAGTATCCAACAGAAGGAATGTCTCAATTCCTTTGTCCCAAAAGAGGGAGGTGCATGCTAGGGCTACCACCATGTAAGGTAACAGGATTCAGGGGTAGATACTAAGCAAAGCCTGATGTTGTACTCAGCTTGCCAAAAAGAAGAAAAAAAAAAGCTGCAGCTGTCTGGCAGAAGACTAGCACACACCATACACAGGCCGCTACTGCAGCCACGATAGAGAACACAGCTCAAATTAAGCTATAAACACCTCTTCTTGTCAGGGCCCCATTCCCCTGCAAACAGAAAGTTGTTTTATAGGGCTGGCAAAGTATACTGTAAATGATATTACCAGCCTACAGTTGATGAGTTTATAAGTCTACAGGGAACAAGTTATCTGGCTCTGTCACCATGCTTAGCTTGCCAAAATTGCATGTGAGGCACACCAGCCTGAGAGATACTGCTAAAACTTAGAAATGAGTTGGCCAAGAATAGCACTGGAGCAGAAGAAGGAAGGTACGTGGTATGTGACATTAATTTGTCCCTGAAGTTTTCCTCTTGGAGCTTCTTTCTGACTCAACACCACCATTCAGCCGTCCCTGAGTCAACACTTAATTATATTGTAAACCACTAGACAATCAAGGGTTTGTCTGATGAATGGGTGGACAGTTTCTAAAAAATTCAAGTTCCCTCCCTTTAGCATGCCACCCTCGAAATGTTTCTGGTTTCTTGTTTATTTCTCTAACGAGAAGAAAGTATCTCTGTTTTCGGGGATATTCTTTTCCTTTTAATTTTATCTTTTTATTTCCTTTCATAGTTGAGCTAGTGTCATTTTTCAAAACACAAACCAAATCATGTCGCCTTCAAGTCAAGTGCTTTCAATGGCACCACAGTATACACTAGCACTGATTTAGCCCTGAGCTCTGGATCTTCGATGATCTGGCCCCTGGTCACATCTCCAGCCTACTCACCTGACCCCACTGCGCCCCTTCACTTTTGCCTTTCACTATTGGCTCTCAGAATAAACCCTGCCCCTGTGACTTTGCTCTCGCTGCTACCTTTGTATGGAACCTTCTAGACTCCTTATCCACCTGCCAAATCCTGGCCTGTCTACTAACAAGAAGCAAGCAAACCTCATTGACTCTGCCTTCAAAACTGTAGGAATCTGGCAGTGTTCTCCTTTTCCATGTCAACTCCCTTAGCTCAAGACCCTACCCTCTGAACTCTAGCTAGTCTTCTAACGATCCCTGCTTCTTTCATTTGTTGCTCCCCATACTCTATCCTCCATATGGCAGCCAACACGATCCCTCCCTTCCCCTGCTCTATGCTCCTGTGCCCCCTGAATGCACTTAGAATACATTTATACTCCTTGTCTGACTGAAAGTCCTACATCGTTCGTTTCTTCTCTATAGGGTTTGGCCCAGACAGTCCCATTTCACTTCTCTTGTCCTGATGGAATTATTAATAATACCACCTTTGACTCAAAAGTGTGCTAATTTGGACTTCAAACCACCCGGTCGCCTGACCTCTATAGCTCATCTACTATTCTCCCCTTGCTCCTGACAGCCCAGCATACTACCCTCCCCTTGTTACCATAAATAAAAACACAGCTTTGTTCTCACATTGGGGGATTTAGCCAACCTGTCCTTCAGCATGGACCTACCTGCTCCTTGATCTTTTTTGCATGGCTGGCTTCATCTCATTCAGGCCCTGGCCCATATAGTTTAACTATCACCTTCCCAGAAAGGTATTCCTCCAATGACCTTCTCTAACTGCCCTTCTCCCCAGGCTATTCTATCACATTAGCTCTCTTATTTTTCATCAAAGCACTTACAATATCTGATTTTTGTTGTTGTTGTTCATGTGATCATCTCACTCCTCCTCCTTGAGTTTAAGTCCATGAAAGCAGGTAGCTTCTCCTTTTTGTTTACTACTCTGTTGTTCTTTTCTAGCAGAGTGCCCGGCTCAATAAAAAAGATGGTAGGTGAACGAAACACCTGGAGCATCAGCTTCTCTATGAAACCGCTCCTAGCTACCTGCCCTCCCTTCCCAAGAAACACTGACCATTCCTTCTCCGAGGCCGCATTCTATCTGCTGCATACACACACCACACACAGTGCCTACAGGACAGTTTTTGTGTGCGTTCCATTTTAGTTGACATGTTTGGGTCTGTCTGGACACTGCAAGCCTATGTGATGGCAAATATATCTCCTATTCATTTTCTGTGTCATCTTGTTGGGGTTGTTGTTTGAAACATTTTATTTCAAACTTACCTACTCTCAAATTTATCTACTTACCCACTTCAAAAATTATACTAAGCATTCTCTTACACTTCTCGCCCTAGCTCCCCTAATTTAACATGTTACATAAGCACAGTATCATTGTGAATAACAGAAATTAACATTGGCGCAACATTTTAAATAAACTTCAGATCTTAGTCAAACTGTATGACCTGCTCCACTCATGCTCTTTTTTTCTGTTCCAGGGTCCCACATTGCATTAGTTTTTATTTTTCCTTAGTCTTTTCCAGTCTGTAATAGTTTCTCAATCCTTCCTTGTCTTTCATGTCTTTTTAGAGAGTACTGGTCAGACATTTTATCAAATATCCCTAATCTGGTTTTGTCCAATGTTTTCTCGTGATTGGAGATGACATTATGCATTTTGGGCAAGAATTCTCTGAGAACCCCTTGTGTCCTTCTCCGCGCATTGTATCAATGGGTTCCTAATATTGACATGTCTTCCTACTGGTGATGTTTTCTTGATTATCTGGTTACGTTGGCATCATGTTAAATAACTGCCTTTTCCTTTATACTTGATAAGTATCTTGGGGAAGATACTTTGAGCTTATGCAAAAAAATGTTTCCCCCTAAACTTTTCACCCACTAATTTTAGTATCCATCAATGAATTTTGTCCGCAACATTAGCAGCATTTGCCTAGTGGTGATTCTCTCTTGCCCTGTTTCCTTCTACATTTATTCATTGGAATTCCAGTGCTTTCTTGTTCATTTTTTATTCTCCCTGACCATGTTTATCATCACATTTCTGACTTACATGGGCCTCTCTATGTTCAGATTATAGCAGAGCAGTAAGTTCTCAGGCTGAGACTTGCTGGCTTTGTAAATGGACAAGCAACTTCATCTCTCTGAGCCTTAGTGTCCTCATTAGTAAAATAAGGATATTAGCACATGACTCATTATGCTGTTGAGAGGATATTCAATTCATTTCTCATCAATTCATTCATTCATTTATTCCTTCGTTCAGGCACTGGAGATACAACAAACAAAAAAAGCCATCTTGACTTTTTTCAAGTCTTGACTAACCCAGGCCTGGGCATCTGTTCAGCTTAGCAAGGCTCCAAAATTACTTTCTACAGTTATGATTAATAATTGTACAATTTCCTACTCAGCTCCGGATTCCGAAGGATTTCAGTGAGCACTCAGATCTGATTCTTCATCAACCAGAGACATTTTTTTCAGTTTCCACGGACGTGAGAATAATCAAAGGTGTGCCCCCCTCTACAGGTGTGCAATTTTAGTAATTAATTTTTCCCAAACATATCAGAATCCTAGGAGGGAAGCAAAATTAAAACACAAGCAAAATCTTTGATGAAAGGTAAATGTTAAAAGTTCTTAAAGGAGAGATCTCCTCTCTCTAAACCACTCTCTTCAGGTCTCAGTCTATGGAGGAGCTGGATCACTGTCACGTGGGCCAGAAGAAATATTTGAAGACGGAGAAAACTGTAGCTGGTAAATGTTATTGCTAGCTCTGGGAGGTGAGGCCTGCAAGGCTATTACTGCTGTGCTGGAGCCTGGCAGGCCTCTGGGGGAGCCCAGACAACGGGCGCGCAGATCACGCAAGCCCAGTCCAAATGTCACTCTAACATTTGCAGAGCTGTGTGTAAGTGCTTAAGGAGAGGTTTCCAGTGAGAAGGTCAAGGATGGGAAAGCTGTTTGGGGAGCTGAAGGGTGTATTTGGGAAGGTGCGGCCATTTTGTAGAGTATTCTCTTCCCTTCACATGAGCAGGTTTGGTTTTGTTTTGCTTTATATCACCCTCTGTGGTTTCCAGGCTGGCAGGTGCTCACATAGACAGATAATTCTTCAGAAAGGCTAATGCCAATCTCTGGTCTGACTATAGGGGGCAGGAAAAGAGGGTATCTTCTGATTTCCATATCAAATATCTTTCATTTTGTTTTGTCTTCATTTTTATTCTTTAAGTCCCTTATTGGTTTTGTATGTCTACAGTTGAGGCTTGATATTTCAGAATTTAATATTTACAATTTTGACGTTCTCCCGGAGCGTCTGAATAGTTATGATATGCGGAAATCGACAATTTCCAACAGTCCCATTGAGAGCAGGAAGTGCGAGAACTTAGGAATAAACCGGGCTGTGCACTCAGCATCCACGTGTCAGAGAACCTAGGCAGTTCTTCATTGCATTTTGAAATATTACATTCAAACAAGTAAAAATAAGAGAAGAATAAATATCCATGTACCCAAATCTGGCTTTTATTAATTCTTAACATTCTGATGTATTTGTTTCAGATTCTTTTTTTTTTCAAAGATTTTATTTATTTATTCGACAGAGATAGAGACAGCCAGCGAGAGAGGGAACACAAGCAGGGGGAGTGGGAGAGGAAGAAGCAGGCTCATAGCGGAAGAGCCTGATGTGGGGCTCGATCCCATAACGCCGGGATCACGCCCTGAGCCGAAGGCAGACGCTTAACCGCTGTGCCACCCAGGCGCCCCCAGATTCTTTTTTGAAGAAAAAAAATATTACAGGCAAAGGTAAACCCCCTTTGCAGCAGCCACACTCCCCTCTCTTCCCAGAAGTAACCTTTTTACTGGGACATTCATCATGTCCGTGCAAGTTTTTATATTCTTTATACAGTAAATGAAGATCTTGACAAAGTATTTTGGATTGTTTCACATGATGATAAACTTTACATAAATGGTATCATTCTGTATGTTATTCCATAATTTGCTTTTTTCACTCAAGATTATGTCTTGAGGTTCCCCAACATTGTTACACATGCTGCTCTCCTCTATGGATGGGATTCCATTACACAAAAATACTACAATCCATTCATGCACTCTCTGCTGATTTAGACTGTTTCGTTTTCTTTTTCTCCATTGCAAGCAGTGTTCCAATGTACATTCTAGTAATTGTCTGAATGTGAACTTGACAGTTTCTCTAAAGCATTTACACAGTATGCAATTGCTAGGCCTAATGTTATGCTCAGCTTCAATATTAAACTGCATTCCAGAATGGTTGCCCTAATTACACTCCCACTATGTGGCATATGAGGGTTCTCCTTGTTCCTCCTCTTTGCCAACACTTAACATCGTCGGAATTATTAATTTTTGCTAATCAGGTGGTTTGAAGGAATAGCACAGTATCATTCCCATTTGCATTGTCAAGATTACTAGCATGGCTACACACCCTTTTACATGTTTACCGTCCATTTGGATTTCGGCCTCGGTGATCTGTTTATTCATATCCCTTGCTCATCATGTTGGGTTGTCTTTCTTTCATTGACTTATAGGAGTTCCTTATACCACTTATGATACTAATCCCTTTTATATTATATTCATTGCCAATAGTTTCTCCCAGTCTGTGGCTTGTCTATTATTAATCGCCTTTTTCTTTTAAATGTAAAATTTAAACTTAATTGTAATCAAATTTATCAATATTTTCTTTATGGTCTGTGCTTGCTTCCTGACTTTGTAAAAGAAATGTCCACTTATAGGTCATAGAGCGTATTTATTTCCTTAATTTCCCTCTAAAATTCGTACAGTTTTGCATTTCACAGGTAAATTTTTTAAATACTCTTTATTTATTTTCATGTTTGGTGTAAATGAGGTTTAATTTCCTTCTCCATAAGGATAATCAATTATCCCAGTACCATTTACTAACTAGTTTGTTCATTAACCACTGAACTGTAACATCAACCTGGCCACGCATCAGTTTTCAATGCTACAAGAGACAGTCCCTGAGCTTTCTTCTGTCCCACGGGTCCATGTGTCTGTGTCACATTATCCCAATTACTTAGGGTATAAAATATGTCTTAATATCGGGTAGGGCAAGTCTTTTTTCTATTATTCTCTCCTCCTCCTCCTCCCAGAATTGTCTTGGCTATTTTGGACCTTGAACTTAACATATGAGTTTATAGGGTCCGCTGTGTCAGGTTTGATGAAAAACTCTTTTGGGATTTTGAGTGGAGTTGTACTGGATTTAGGAAATAATTTTGGGAGAATTGGCATCTTTATGGAGGCAACACAAGCATGAACATGATAGATATTGATGATTTATTCAAGGTTTTATTTTATAGTCTTCAATAATATTTTGTCATTTTTCATAAAGGTCTTGAATCTTTTTAGATTTATTCTCAGCTACTTTATATTTTTGTTGCTATCACATATAGAATTCTTTCTGTTTTACATTTTAACTGGTAATCACAACTGTAGAGAAAGCTAATTTAGCTTGTATGTTTATTTTCTATTCAACAAACTTGATGAAACCTTTTAGTTTACCAATAGACCATCATAAACTTTCTATAAATGAGGAAAGTTCAATCTTTCTCTCCAACCTTTATGCATCTTGTTTTCTAAAAAATTATTTTCTTATTCTATTGGCTAACCTATCTACTTCAACAATAAAAAAAAAGTGACTGTGGGTATCCTTATTTTGTTCCTAATCTGAATAGATATGATATTTGCTATATGTTCTTGCTATTATCAAAATTAAAAAGTTGTATTCCCATCTAAGTCTGTTCAGATTATTTTTAATAATCAATATATGTTGAATATATCAAATATTTATGTATTTATTTAAGTAATGTGTTTTCCTCCTTTATCTTTAATGTTTTCCTCCTGTATCTTTTCTGATCTTCGAGAAAGAGAAAGTATTTGATCAATGATTTAGTCTGGACCAAAGTTAACTCCACTAAGGAAGCAGTGTTTGTCTGAGGCCCCTTTGTAACTTCAGACTAAAGAAAGTTCTTGCTGTTCTTACCCCATGGGCTACCATATGTAGAATTCCTTTACCGTTAATAAAAGCAATCTCGGTATGTTAACCTTTTCTATTACTAGGATGCCTGGGTGGCTCAGCCAGTTGAGCATCTGCCTTCAGCTCAGGTCAAGATCTTAGGGTCCTGGGATCAAGCCCTGCATCGGGCTCCCTGTTCAGTGGGGAGCCTGCTTCACCCTCTCCCTCCTGATCCTGTTCTCTCTCTCACCCTCTGCCTCAAATAAAATAAATAAAATCTTAAAAAAAACCTTTTCTATTATTGAAGATATAGGAAGGATAAACCATTCTCAAAAACAGCTGAAGTGTAGCGTGTAAAGTAGACACGTCTGCCTCCTATTGACTCTTACATAAGTTCTTTAATTATCATACCAAAGGACATGATACCCTGCAGTATCGAGCTTTGATTTAATGTGACCATGCTAAACTCCAATTTCATCTCTTCCTATGTTCTTGAAGAATCTTTTCAAGATAAAGCTCCCTTCTTTTCCTCCAAAGGCACCACCTGATTTTATGATAAAGGATCAGTAAAACAGCAGCCAGGAGAAGAGATTGTCATTATTTGACCAGTTGGGGCTGTTTAGTCAAACACAGTAGTTACTCCAGGCTATCATTGTGAGTCAGTATCACTTACTATTTCAGAATAGAGATCCTAGCCCCAGACCTCAGAGTCTGAATCTCAATACTGCCTCTTATCAGCAATGTGACATTCAAGGGGGAATGAAGCATGAGAGACTATGGACTATGAGAAACAAACTGAGGGCCTCAGAGGGGAGGGGGTGGAGGAAGGGGATAGGCTGGTGATGGGTAGTAAGGAGGGCACGTATTGCATGGTGCGCTGGGTGTTATACGCAACTAATGAATCATCGAGCTTTACATCGGAAGCCGGGGATGTGCTGTATGGTGACTAACATAATATAATAAAACATCATTAAAAAAAAGCTGCTTGATCCTCTACACCTCTTATTTTACCCTCTTAGGTAAAATAGATGTAAATAATACCTACTCTGTATGGCCTTGATGAAGATTAAATGTGATAATGTGTGTTAAATGCTTGGCATGGTATATGGCACACAGCTGATTAATAGATGTTGGTTATTATTATACTGAGGATCAAATTCTCTGCCAGATAAAATAGAAAAATCAAGATGGACCCATTACATGGAAGTGCAGATTGATAAATCATTAAGCATGACGCTAACATCTGCTTTACTTGGGAGTCCCAGGGAAATGACAAGCATTAAAAAAACAGTATTAAAAGATTTTATAAGTCAAACCTTCACTCCTTGGTCTATGCCATGTGTCCACATTAGTCTCTTTTTATGCCAAAATAATAACACAGTCCTTGAATACTAGAATAAAGTACAATAAATCTCTGTAGGGATCATGTGTGGAGAGATGGGCAGGGACCGGACATGAGAAGTCTTCTGGATAATAACAATCTGGGATTGTATTCTAAGTGTGACAAGAGACCACAGAAGGGTTCTTAGCAGCAAAGGGGCAGGATTTGGTTTATACATGCACATGGATGACCTCTTGTGTGTCCTCAGTTTTCTCATTTGTAAAAAGAAAGCCTCAAACCAGAGCAGAGTTCCCAAATCAGCAACATCAGTATCACCTAGAACATGTTAGAATACATGTTCTCAGGCCTCACCGAAGACCTAATGAATCAGAAGCTGGAAGGGTGGGACCCAGCAAGCTATGTTTCACTAAGCCTTCCAGGTGAAGGGAAGTTTGCGAACCACTGGATTTAACAAACTCAGATGTTCCTTCCAGCTCCAAAGTTCACTGTTTCTAATCAAGTCCTTCACAATGCAGGTCACAAATCCTCTGAATGAGACTAACCCTCTATCATTTTTATCAGCAGCACTTTGTTTTAGAGAGGAATTATTCAAAGAAAAATAAATAACCATCTAATACACAGATCCCATGTTCGTACACATTTTATATCCCGAGCCAAGAGGTGAAAAGGAATTAACTCTAATGCCACAATGACCTATACGTTTCCACTCATAGTTATCGACAGAATGAATTTCCCTAAATCCAATATCCCCTATATGATTATCTGCCTAGGTTTATACAAAATTATGAGGCTATTAGAAGGATTAGATCTATCTCTGTGTTACATAAAGATCTCCGCAAAGAAGGTATTTGATTAGAGACAAGATAGAATGATAAAAGGGCAGGCCTTCTGAGGTTACACAACACAGTGAGAACTCTGGTTACACTACTGGTCTTACAGCCTGAATTAAAATGTGGGGCGGGTCTGGTAGATAACTTATACACTCGAAATATAGCTAGCATTATATTCCTGTGTGCTTGAACAACTATTCATGAGAATTGGCTACATGATTTTGTTCCATAAAATAATTTTTAGATGTACTTTACCAAAGTCTGCTATCTTAGGTGATGGGTGTGTGATTATCCGAAACAAAATGAAGGGGCATGTCTTCAAATTAAAAAAAGAATATGTTATGATAACCAATAGTTATCTATTCTCTGTATCAGAGATACTTATTGATCCAGGAGAATATTTCAGGCTATATTCTATCCCACAATGCAAGTCATTCCTCTGAACTGTAATACCAATTTGGAAATTATTTCTGTACTATCATGGGATATATGTTTGTATAGATGTTTAAGTGTTTTATTAATCTAAGCTTTGTACTTGTTTACACGTTGCACCCTAGTGAGATTGTAAGGAGCTCCTGACCAAGTACCATGGCTTTTGCTTCTATTTCTCAACAGAGCTGAGCATAGATTATACACACTAGGTGTGGAATGAAAATATTGATTATGAGTCATGTTATCCAGGAGGTACACAGAATGAAAATAAATACACTCAGGAAAAGGCACAGGTGAAGCCACTGATAATATTAAATGGGTACAGTGTAGTGGTTAAGTGCACAGATGCTGGAATTAGAGAGTTGGAATCTAAGCTAAGCCATTCATTAACCATGAATTATTCAGCCTCTATTTTTGACCATCAGGCTCCTCAACTCTAATAAAATGGGAATAACAGTATCTATTTCAAAGAGTTGCAAATATTGACTAGATAACATACATGATTCCTACTACATAGAGATCAATATGTAATCACTACTACTACTACTAATAATAATGGATATTCATAGCATAGGATCTATTTAAGATATATTTTGATATTTGAGCCATACAACATGTAAGGAACTATGATACCTCTCCAGCTATAAAATTATTCTCTTTGTTCAGACACAGATGTGTGCTGAACTCTTGGTTTCATTTAGGTTGGGTACTAGATTCTTACGATTTGTTAATAAGATTTATTAATAACACAATGGAATATTATGCAGCCCTTTAAAAATCATTTTTAAGAACATTTATTAACACGGGGAAAGCTCATGCTAAAATTTAAGTGGAAAAAAGATTACAGTGCTATAAAAGATGAGCTGTAGCAGAACTCAGTTTTGTTAGAAACTATTAAATTTTATTTAGCTCATTAAAATCTACATATCTATATATGAAGAAAATATACTAAAGGGTAATAGCTATTCTGTGAACAGTGGAATCAGGGATTTTATTTTTCTTCCTTTGTATTTTTCGGTATGTGCCAAATTTTCTGCAGCAAATATCCATTTCTCTGATGATACAGGAAAAATGTACATGTAATTTAAAATAATAAAAAGCCCAAAGACTTAGAACAACAGAGGAAATTGCTTACAATAGAATGTTAGGTTAAAAATCAGAGATATCAAGAAAATTAAGGGCACTCTCTCTGATGTATAAGAAAATGCTCACTGTACTGAAATGTACATTGCAGTTCTTTCTGGTTGATAAATTTTGAGTAATAGTTATCTTTTACTTTTTCAATATTGTCCGGGTTTTTTTCAAAATGGGCATATACTGATTTTATTAATTAAATACACATACATACACATGTATATTAACACATACATACGTGTGTGTATATTTATACATAATTTACAGATGATAGATATTTAGAGATATCCCCCCCCCTCCTCCAAGAGGCCTCAGGTCCTGATTTTTTATCACAAAGTCTCTCTAAACCCCCAGGATTTAGGTTTCAGGCCTGGTACTTAACCAGAGCAATGCCGTGTGACTGCTGAGTCTTCTGAATAGAGTATTTGGCGTAGCTCGTTAATTCCCTATCTCTGGGAAACAGCACAGAAACTAAGTCATAGCCAACACAGCAAATGCAAATAAGAAATTAAGAAAGAAAAGCACATGGAGTATTAAAACTAATTGAAGAAAACCAACCTAAAACAAATAAGTAATTATGTTTTGATTTTGCAGGCTGGCGAAGATGTTGATGTTGGGGAGGAATGTCGAGCCATAATGACAGCCTAGCGACGGCAAAAGAGCCGAAAGACTACAGTACACAACTTAATTTGTCGTTCTCGACTGAAGTTTCTACACCTAAAATAAAAATTAAGAAAATAAAATGAAGCCAAGTAAGGTTTAGAATCCACAGAGGAGGGAGGGAATTGAATTCTGCCCTGGTTCATCATTCTGCTATAAGAGATCCACTCATGCCCTAAATGTAATTTGGAAAAATGGTAATTCTCAGGTTATGGCTAATAGGCACCTCCCGGCAGCAGGGGAGTGGCTGGCTGGCTCACACCCCATGCTTTCTTCCCCATGTTCCTGGGAACGAAGGCTAAAGAAAGGAAGGGAGCAGAAGTCTTACCCCCTCCTGGACCCACAGACTCTCCCTCTAGCAGTCCCGGGAGCTGGGGAATAATTTAGGTTGAAAGGTTTTGCTATTGGATGGCAACAGATATAGAGGGGGCAGCCCCCATTTAGAGGTAGAGGGCTGGAGTTTGTTGGAACACTTTGCCCCTGACCGTGGGACCTTGGGCAAGTCACTCCTCAAATGCAAACAAACCCACATTAGTAAGGTCATAATTCTACAGTGCTGGACAAGGTTCCTCTGCTCAGTGTTTATTATGGGCCAGTCAGGCCTCTCTATTTATGAGAAGCATGAAGAAAACCCGAGTAAAAATGAGTTACAGAAAGAAAAAAGGAGATTGTAGAACTGAAGGACACTGCTCAAGTTTGTGGGGGGAAAAAAAAACCTAAAATGTTTAGAGGATTTTTTTCAAATTTCTTCTTTAAAATAGCATTTTGGAGGTGCCTGGGTGGCTCAGACGGTTAAGTCAGACACTTAATTCCAACTCAGGTCATGATCTCAGGGTTGTGAGATGGAGCCCCCACATCAGGCTCTGTGCTAGGTGTGGAGCCTGCTTAAGATTCTCTCTCCCCCTCTCACTCGGTCTCTCCCCCCTTAAGAAAAGAGCATTTTGGGCAAAAATGTTAAAATGTCTACAAGACATTAGAGGTCACTTTGATTTTTCCCCTCTCCACTAACAGCTAAAACTTTACAGCTCAACACATAGCCGTTGACCAACAGTGTGAGCATCCCCTGGGACCCTGCAGAAATGCAGATTCTCAGGCCCCCTCCCAGACCCACTGAATCAGAACATGCGTCTCCCCCAGATCTCCACAATTCGTGTACAGATTAAAGATGGAGACTCATTGACCTAGACCTGGTCTTTTCTTTTTCACTTTTAAGTATCACTTCTTTTGCTTTTCACTGACATTCCTCTAGTTTAGACCCCTATTATAAGATGGAATTTTTTTTTAAAGTCATAATTGATTTATTGACTGACTCATTCTTTCACTCATTTAGCCAGGAAATATTTACCAGGCCCTCCTAAGTATAAGGCCAGCTTGAGTACTCTGAAGAAAACATTTCTGCTTTGAAGAAAGATGGACAGCAGGCATCCACAAGGAGGGAAAGCAGGAAGGGTTCATGAAGAATAAGGCAGCCATTCCATTTTGATGGAATGTCCATGGTGAGTAATGGAAGGAAAACTTGCTACTTGAAAGCCGGGATCGACATCCCATAGCGACCACTATTTATCGACAGCGGGTTTTTCCAAACTTCGATCAATGATGTAGCAATGTCCTACACATACCATATCTATGTACTGCCTGAATTCTTATTTAATTCATCTTTTTTTTTTTAGTTTCTTCACTTCTTTTTACTTACATAGATTTTCATTTTAAAATAAATTTATACTACTACTATACATGGAAAGCCAGTATCATTTGCCCACAGAAATTAACCATGAAAATAAATAAAATGGAAATAAAATAATGTTGATCAAGGAAAAGAACAGTACGCACCAAAGACTGAGTCTGAGGCCTGGTATCTCTCTGCAAGTAAAGGAAATTAGTAAGAGGTAGGGGTTATAAAGACATGCAAACTTGACTTTTTCCTTTATATAATCAAAAGAAGCACACATTGTCTATTCCAGTCCAGCCACTCTGTGTACGTGTGCCTTCCCTAGCACTCTGTAGAATGCACCCTGATGCCACTGTCAGTTTTTCCAAAGCATGTGCAGAGCCTTCAAATTCTGCCCCCTCATCTCCTCCATTCTGAGCATCGCAGCCCCCTTGGATCTTTTCTTTCTCTGCATTCGGAATAGGCGACGAGAAGTATGCAACTCAGCAGTTTGTGCTAATTCGTCATTTCATGCACACCTGTCCTGCCTCTAAAACGAGGCTCTGCGGCTCTCATAAGACAGTGATAGGCCTCTATTAGGGGACAGATAAATTTATGTGGATGATGGTTAGATTGTACCCCCCGGGGAAGCACCTAGAATCCAACTGAGGTGTCAGGAAGTACTGAATAGCTTAGACATTGATCCCTCAAATTGCACGACTAAATCTTCCTCCCAAACTTCCCAGCAGCTGTCGTGCAGCACCTTTCAAGAGGTGGTTTTCTCTCCAGAGACCACAATCAAGCCCATTAGAGCTGGGGTTGCCCAGTCTTGCTCCGTGGCGCTACCTGGGAAAGTGTTCAGCGCAGTTCACAACCACGGCCTTCCTTAAGTGGCACAAAGCGCTCACAAAGCCCAGGAGACTAGAATAAGGCAAGCATTAACGCGAGCACAGAACCACAGGAGGGGTCTGGTAAAGGGCCCTCCACCAAACTGCATTGCTCTGATTGCGACTTCCCTTCTACACGCATTACCTCTAATGACTAGAGAGAAAGTTACAGTGCCTTTTAAAGGGCTATTTGCCAGGATTCAGAACAGCTCCCTTTAGCACCTCCAGAAATTTGCACTTTTCTTAACAGACCTCTCCCTCCACTTCTCCCGCTATACCCACCACATCTTTGTTTTACTTTGTCCCTTCTCTCTAAATCTGCTTTGCAATTTCCTTTTTTTTCCTTTTTTTTAATATAGTAGAAACTGCACTATACTTGAGAAAGCCTCAGTTCTAGCTAGGCTTTCCCTGGCCACAAATTCCCATTGGATATGGACATTTTTCATTTATTTAAAAATTACTGATCAACCACAAAGTGCCATACGCTATAAAGGACAGTCACTTCGAGTCTCTGTAAGTTCTCCAACTTTTTTTTTTTTTTTTTTACAATTCTCAAATGCTCTTACCTATTCAGTCATTTGGCCACATTATTTCCCCCAGTCAGCAAATCTGCCACTTTTTAAAAATGGGAGGGGAGAAGCAAAAGCCATCTTTGCACACTTTTGCTCCAAAATACATTTTCATCCAGTGACCAAATGCATGGATGCTATTAAGTTATCTACAAAGTAAGTAAAATAGTGTATAGTAAGTAAATATATATTTACTTAAAAACAGTGTATAGTAAGTAAATATATATTTACTTAAAAATCATTCATATACTCTATTCCACAGAATAAACAAAGGCATTACCATCTACCATCTCCGGGGTTAAAATAAGGTTATAGATGAACCAGATTGGTTTGGGGGCTTTTCAGCAATTAATTTCCATTCCTCTGGAGTCAATGACTATAGCCAGATATTGACATGTTAGTGCCCAAACCCTGTCACCAAAATAGTAAATATTAATTACATGCTTACTATGTACCCTACATTGTGCCAGTTGTTTAAGGGTAGAAAAGATATTCAGAAGCAGTTTCTTTCCATAAGGACTTATTCACATACATTTGCACTTACCCCTAAATGGATAAAATACATATATATATATATCTTTTCTCCATTTCTGCCAGTAAAATAATCTTTTCTTGTCTCTTATTCTGTAGTGATCCCTTATGCAACTGGAAGAACAAGGTCTTGCAAAAAATGCACTTACTATATAATGCTTTCTGCTGATAATCCATGACTAAGGACATCTCTTAAAACAAATGAGCCTTAGATCAATAGTGTGTCTCTACATCTTATAAGAACTTTTTCTTGTGCATGAATTTGGTTTTTCTCTAACTTACATGGAGCCCAAGGACAGGCACAGAGTGTTCTTTTATGTCTTGTAAGGCTTAGGAAATAATGAGAATAAGAGCATTCCTAGTAATCCACTCATATAATCATGAAAGCATGATAAGGAAACTCTTAGCATGTGGAGAGGCAAACAAAGAAAAGCAAATACATCCAGAGAAATAAACTTACTTAAAGATGTATTTTGCCTTCCCAAAGAACTCAAACTCATATAGTAGCTTAGTTGCTGTGTTAACAATTTCTCCAGTTTCACAAACTATACGTCATTTTCTTTATAAACATAATTGTGTTCTACTGCATTGCCAACGAGCTAGGGTTTGTTTTTGTTTTGTTTTGTTTTTTAAAGATTTATTTATGAGAGAGAGGGTGAGAGCATGTGGGGGTAGAGAGCAGAGGGAGAGAGAGAGAGAGAATACCAAGCAGACTCTGTGTAGAGCACAGAGCTGGACTCAGGGCTGGATCTCAGGACCTTGAGATCGTGACCTGAGCCAAAACCAAGAGTCGGATGCTTAACTAACGGTGCCACCCATGTGCGCCATCCAGCTGGATTTAATGTTTTTCTCTGATATTTCCTGTTAGGGAACAGGATAAGGATGCTATATGCCAGAATTCCTGTTAGTTCTACACAAATCATCACCGTCCTTACTAAAGGCCCAGTGTGTAAAGGACCTCAGATCAGGCTCAGGGCTGAGATCATTTCCCTTTCTACTGTGCTGGGCAAACCCATGTTCCTAGCCCACCGGGATATGCAGGATAGTTCAAGGATGGCAAATAGGTTTTACGGCACTTTCCAGCCCTGATTGAATGGTAGCTTCTGTCTTCCGCACTGTCCTTCAACGAACACTGAGTCTGGACCCACAAGAACCAAAAGCCCTCCATCAGTTATCTTTGCCTAAACTGGAAGGATGTGAAAACAGCTCACACTTCCTCAGCTATATGCCATCGTCCATTTCTTTGGAAAGATGAAACTGGTCTCCCTGAAACAATCAGCAACCAGCACAGATAGGAGGGCACACTGTGGCTTGCTGCACTTTGAGACCACGCCGGACAGATCCCACGGAGACACCAGTGATCCTCCTCACCTCCAGCGGTTCACACCTTTGTGTGATTCCCTTCCCCTGAGTGTGTGTGGGACCTGTGTTGCTTCTAACCAAGAGAATAAGGCCAAGGTCAAGAGACATTACTCCTGTGATGAAGTTAATGAATAGAAATACATAAAAATACTTCTTTGCTTTCTTCACTGCTGGCTTCGAAAGAGCACGTGGCAATACTGTGCACTGCCAGATGTCAAGGAACTGGACAAGGAAAGCTTCCAGAAGCCTGGAGGCCTGAGTCCTATACTTGCAAGACACTGCATCCTGGAAACTACCATGAGAGTTTGGAAGAAGATCCCGAGAGTCAGATGAGAACACTTCCCTGCTGCCTTAATCCACACCTGGACTTCAGACCTCCGGAAACTGTGAGACAACATGTGTGTTGTTTTAAGCAGTTCAGCTTGGGGTGATTTGTCTGCGCCAAGAGAAAGCGAACTCAGGGAGTTACTGGGAAATTTTGTTGGAGGGGAAGTGTAACCTGAGTGCAAGGACCTTGATGTGCAGTGAGATTTTTCCCATCCTGGCAGTGCTCTCAAACCTCCCTTTAAAGATGAGGAGAATTGGGAAGAGAGGGGTTCAAGAACCCTGCACCCGAGACAAGCTGGGTTTCACACTCGAGTAGGGCTATCTGACCAAAAAACCCATGGTCCTTCCCGAGCACAACACGAGGCCAGCCTGAATGCACACCTGTACTGCAGCGCTGGCTCTGCGTCACGTGATTGCTTCTCTGCCTTCCAGGACCCACACAGACAAGGCACTGAGTCCAAGGAGGAAAGGCGCTGGGGA
Source organism: Ailuropoda melanoleuca (assembly GCF_002007445.2). NCBI lineage: Eukaryota > Metazoa > Chordata > Mammalia > Carnivora > Ursidae > Ailuropoda > Ailuropoda melanoleuca. The sequence continues at coordinate 19,006,635 of NC_048231.1, read as the reverse complement.
GGGTGTGGGGGTTCAAGGAGTTGGTTTGAAACTCAGTTTGATTCAGATACCAGCAACCAGCTCTGGTGATTCTTATCCTTTAGATGTAGGCATCAAGCTGGAAATTACTATTTTTTTAAGATTTTATTCTTTTATTCGAGACAGAGAGACAAAGAACACGAAGGGGAGAGGGAGAGAGGAAGCAGGCTCCCCACTACGTGCAGGGCTCGATCCCAGGACCCTGAGAGCACCACCTGAGCCAAAGCCAGATAGTGAACCAACTGAGCCACTCGGCACCCCAACCCCAAGCTGGAAATTATTGATATGGGTGATGGCAGTGGAGAGGGGTAAGGTATTTGAAAGTTTTTGTAAAAGCACCCTAAGAGCAATTAATATGTTTTTGCAATGTAATTGGTTAGGCAGACTACTATAAATATGTTCCTTTTGCAAATGATCTATTACACAGAAGTTTATGGTTATAAACAAAACCACAGAGAAATGACTTTGCTTGTATGGTCTCATGCACTTTTTCCCTTCCCCATTGCTTGTTTTCCCCATTATTTAGCTTTATAAGGAAGCTGTTCAGGGCGAAGAGAACTAGACGTCCTACAGCAAACAGGAGCTTGCCAAGAAGCACCCATGATTACTAAACATTTATACCAAGATGGCAGCTTTAGCTGGTGAAGAGTATCTCAAAATCTAGGCTAAGTGCCTTCTCCTTGCAGTTACCTCTGGCACTAACCCAAACCAAGGACTGCTCGATGGGCTAGGTCCTGGGTCTCTGCATAAACACCATCTCCTTCAGCTGCACGTATTTCAATCTGCCCAATGGTTCACGGATTGTTAAAGCCCTCTTTGTCATAACCACTGAGCAGCTCAGAGAATACCCCAACTAGATAACGGGGTACATGAGAAATCTCTACCAGCTATAGACGTGCCGACTGAAACAAAGAGAAGTCAGGTGACCTTGGCCCAAAGAATTGATGGGTGGGGTAACAGCTATAATGCATATAGGCTTCAACGTTTATTCATCCAATAAACATTTATTGCAACACTTGAGTCAACAAATTGACTCTACTGGAGAGGAGCAGTACAAAGATGAGGAAGCCATTGTTCACAATCTCACACTGACTCTGCGAAGGGAAATGAACTTGTCAAGGAATCACTGTAACATATACAGCCCACTCAAGGACAAATGTGGAAGATATGAAGTATGCCTGAGGAAAAGTAGTTTCCAAGGGGAGCAGTGAGTTGGGTTTTCAAGCATGAATAAAAGTATGCCAGGCAAACAAAGGGGGGAGGACAATTCAGGAGAAGGTACAGTTAGCCACACCGACCATGGTGTAAATTTAGCTCCCTCTCTCTAGTCTGCCCAGCTGAAGGTCAAGTAGTTCATCTACCAACTCCCTTCACTAGCAAAACAAACTCTAGTTTCTACTTTGGCTGTCGTGAATGGACTACCCACCTTCCTCCCAGGCACTGACCTCCCAGTCCTTGGGTGAAGCTGGGCAGGCAGGTACAGTCACCTTAGGCCAAACAGCCCAGACAGGGAACGTTGGAAGGTGGCCAGCCAGCTGAGCAAGGTGGAATGGTGTTCTCCTCATGAAAATCCAGGAAGCCTGATCTAATTCACTGCCTCTACTTTGCATGATTCCCACCCTGAGCATTTTCTCATAATGTTCTATGTTTAAGACATGACCACTTACTTCCTCTCTGCTAAGCTGTTTCTCACCACGCATTCCAAACCTTCTCTCAAGCCAGTAGTCACTTTGGCAAAGAAAGAGAAAAATTATTCGCATTCTTTTAACATACCTTAGGCTTGGCAATTGTTAGTCTTTATGGAGCCAGAGAAAATCAATCATACACAGCTAAACAACAACAAAAAAAATAAAAAATAAATTAAAAAATATCTATTATTAAAAATAAATAACAGGATTTTTCAAAAATGATAAAAAAAAGTGAAAAGTTGTTTAAAAATATGTTGCTCACATGTTGTTTTGGAGGGTGAGGAATGGGCAGCTTCATGCTGAGAGGTGAGAGCTCGTGGTTGTGTTTCAGCTGGAACACAAGGGAGCCTGATTGTATGTGAGATGTAGCAAAGCCCCCGGAAGGCGTCCTTTGCGTTCCTGGGATGCGCTTCCTCCTCCGTAGTCATTCCAGCCCTAGGCCCTCTCTCTCCTTGAACTCCTTCAATCCCTACTTCCACCAGCATCGTGCAATACATAACTTTCTTACAGAATATCTAACTTCTTAGGAACTTGATGTTTTACTTTCCTCCCTTTCCTCTTAACTACTGTGCAAGTTATATGCACAACCCAAATCTTAACTGCATATGGCACGGTCGTTATGAGCACTCAGGAGTTCAACAGACCACCTATTGAGTTCTAATATTCCCATGTACTGGTTGTGAGATCTTGGACAACCACTCTGCAGGAGGGAACTGTAGGCAGACCTAAAGCCAATTCCCAAAGGGAATGTTCCTAAGGAATTGACATCCAAGGTCCCAATCAACTATCCAAAACATACTGGGATTCCTCTGCACCCGTGATAGCTAGAATTTGCAGAACAGTGAGACGTGGAGAGAGGAGAGTTGGGAGATAAACCCCCTTTGAGAACAGCAAAGGGAGCTTTCTGCACCCAACAGAACCCTTACTCACGCTAGGTGGTATCATCCACGGCTGCATGTCCCATGGGAGATACCCAGAACCCTGGGAAGCTGCACCTTGCTCTGGGATAGCTGCTTTAAAAGCTATCCTATAGCATCTCTCTATGCTTCTGTATCCTCTCTCATCCAAGATCCTACATCCTCCAACTGGGTCTGCTGGCCTCTTTCCATCAACCCTGTCCCCATCCTATTGGAACAACCATATCGTTTCTAAACTTGAATTTCCTTCTCTTCAAAATAAAGATATTATCTATACATACCTATGTATTTACTGAAAAGATTAAAGGAGGTCTTTCCTATAGAGCCCTTATAACACTGCTTGGCACTCAGCTATAACGATAAATGGAATTATACTACACAGATCACATATGAGTCTATAACTCTATGTGTACATATAGATAAAATTACAATTCTATTTATAGTTATAAATATACACATAAATAGCATTTTTCTTTTTCTGAGACTCTATCAGAACAACACCTACTTCAGGTGTATTATCCCAAATGTTTACAGCAATACTTCAAGGCGTGTAATTATTACTTCCTTTGAAGACTTGGGGAAGTGAAACCTCAGGAAGGCAATGTAATTACCCCAAGATCAACCACTTAGTTACGGGAAAGCAGGAATTGAATGTAAGTCTGTGTTTGTTTCATGATACCTCTTTTTCTTTACAATTTTGCTCCCAGAGGTTCTGAGGCTCCTCCTAAAGGGGGTTCTCACTGCAGTGGATCAGCAGCAAACGGAACAGAGTTGCCTTTAATCTGCATTTGGCCGGATATTCGTGTTTTCATAAATTCTGAGATTCGCTGGCAATGACGCTGCACTCCCTTCCACCCTTATGCCAACACGTACCAGCAGTCCTGCCATCACCAACTTTCCCTCCACTGCACTAACTAAAGCTTATTTATAAGATTAACCATCAGGGAGCAGAATTTTGGACTGCGTGGAAGGTACGTGTCCCAAGACCCAGCTCAGATGCTGCTGTTTTTGTGAGGCCCTCACTGACTTAGCCTGATGACTGACCCTCTTTCTTCTGAGTAACAGTAACACTGGTGCAAGCCTATGTTTAATTTCAGAATTACTACTATTACAGCTAAAATTTATCGAGCACTTACTATGTGTCAGGTACTGTTTTAAGTGCTCTCCGTGCATTATCCCATGTAAACCTCCCAACAATCCTATGAGAAAACAGTATCGTTACCCTCATTTTTCAGCTGAGGCCACTGGACTGACACCGATTGCTTGTTTGCTCCCCCACCCCTTGGAATTCTGAGCTTTTTCAGGGTGGAGACCGTGTCTTCCTCATCTCTTCACCCAGCGCCTCTCCGTTGGCTGGGTGCTGACAGGCATCACTGCACTTCTCCTTACAAAAATATGTATGCAGTACAAGCTGCATTTTACTAGTGAGGAGACTGAGACTCAGAGGGACCAGGTAGCTTTTCCAGAGGCAGATCATAGCTGGTTAGAAGAAGAGGTGCTATCCAATCTACCCTGTCCATTCCCTTCCCCAAGCCTGTCCCTCACTTTACATAAAAACAACAAACGCTTCCGGACTTTAAAGAAAGCAAGGATACAAGGAATGCTAGCGCGTTGTGCATTAGGTGGCAAGCTGAGGGAGATGCTTTCTATGCTAGAAGAGAGATTAGGAGCCATCAAGCTACCAGGAGTCCCTGAGAAGACAGGTTCAGACCGGCAGGGACAATGACGCATTATTAGGAAACAAAAAGACGTCTGGGAATCACTGTTCATGGACAGTTCAGCAATTAAGAGAACGGTCCTCGGGTAGGACAGATCTGAGTTTGAATCCCTGCTCCCGTTTGTCCCTGCAGGACCTGAGGCTAGTCATCTAATGCATCTGAATGTCAACTTCCCCAACTGTAAAATAAGGATAGTAATGCCCTGCTTGACGGGAACTGTAAGGAGGATTCCAATGAGATAATGTACACAAAAATATCTGAATCAACGCTACCTGCCATCATGTCTTCTTATTACATCTTTCTCGCAGGATTTACACCAAATGCTACCCCAAAAGTGCCTATCAGCACCCATTTCTCACATGTTTATACACAGATATTCCCGAGAGAAGTTCCCATGAAAAGGGGCTTTTCCTTAATCCTGGTTAATTCTTCAAATGAGACCCCAGTGTGTATTTCACCACCAGCCACAGACTAGTTCATTACCGAAATGATTATTTTTCTTCAGACTGCTGGGTTTTATTCCCAGAGTTATCACCCTGATAAGAGCTTACAGTGGAAAACAGTGAAGTCAAAGTCCAAGCTCTCTTTTATTCGGATCGGACGCTGTCTCCTCTGCCTGAGATGAGAAATAAAAGCGTTATGAGTGAAAATGTCACTGAGCTAAACAAGCTAAATATCTTCGGAGAGACGGATTTACTCCACGTTCCCCCTGGAAAGCAGAGCCACCCACGCATTCCCAAAGCCACTTTATTTTGCAGACAATTCCCCCAGTTTTTAATGGGTTTTGACTTTCACACTCTCAGCCTATTGGTAATCCAGAAATCATTCTCTTGACTTTATTATCAGCAAGAGTCCAAATACTACCTGGATTAATTTCATTTTCTAAGACAGAGGATTTTTTTTTTTCAGGGTATCTAGGTCTTGAGAAGAAATATGTATTGTAAATCGGTCAGCAGAGAGAATAATGGGAGGGGGAGGGGTTGATCCATTTTGATCTATCCCTGCAGCTGGCTCAATGAAGATTTTGTTGGGGATGATTAATTCCTCTTCCCCAGTTCTAGATACGGCATTCTAGGGTGGTAAATTCATTGAAATACCTTCAATTTATATGAAATGCAAGTTGCCAGAAAGTTCCAAATATGCTAGGTCAGTGATCTAATCTGTTTGGCTGGGGCGCCTGAGTGGTTGAGTCGGTTAAGCCTCAGATTCCGATTCAGGCTCTGGTCATGATCTAAGGGTCGTGGGTCTGCTCGTCCCTCTCCTCCCTCTCTCTAAATAAATAAATAAATAAATAAATAAAATCTTTAAAATAAATAAATTAACTAAACTGTTCAGTTGTTAGTACTTTGAGAAGCAAAGGAAATAGATGCCAATACTCAAGATCTTTTAGAAGCAGGTATTTCACCTACCCTTTCCAAGCCTGATACCACCTACCTCTCCTCACATTCACGTCCCTCTCAGAAAATTCTCACCCTTCCCACTTCCACACCAATACATTTGTTTTGACCATTTTTTAAGTTTTTATTTATTTAAGTAATCTCTACACCCAACGCGGGGCTCAAACTCATGACCCCAAGATAAGAGTCTCATGCTCTTCCAACTGAGCCAGCCAGGCACCCCAACATTTGTTTTCATCTTAACCCACCACTCAAAGGGCTTATGGGAACAATGTGGGGACAGTTTATTAGACTGTAATTCATCATTAATTAATTACACATAATCTTTATGGGACCATAAAATAAAACAGAGATGGTTCCTCTAAGCCTGAAAGGGACAGACTGAATACCTTGAAAATAAAAGCAAACCAAACAAAGTCCACATGCCTTAGGCTAGCCCCAATCTACCTTAGACATATGTTCAGTTCCTACCCTATATAGAAATCCATTAATTACCAACACATCATGGGCATTTCCTCCCCTTTGTCATTGTTTTTGCTATTTCCCCTATCTGGAACACCATTCTCCTCTTTCATTTGGCTGCAGGAAGAAAGCATTCATTCATTCCCTGTATATTAAGCATCTACTTTGTGCCAGACACTTAGGCTACATCAGTGTACAGACATCTCTGCCCTCTTAAAACAGGACGATGAACAGACATTTCTCCAAAGAAGACATGCAAATGGCCAATAGACACATGCAAACACGTTCAACATCACTCGGCTTCAGGAAAAAACAAATCAAACCACAATGACATACTACCACACCAGTCAGAATGGCTAAAATTAGCAAGTCAGGAAATGACAGATGTTGGCAAGGATGTGGAGAAAGGGGAACCCTCTTACACTATTGCTGGGAATGCAAGCTGGTGCAACCACTCTGGAAAACAGTATGGAGCTTCCTCAAAAAGTTAAAAATAGAGCTACCCTGTGACCCAGCAATTGCACTACTGGGTATTTATCCAAAGGATACAAACGTAGTGATCCGAAGGGGCACCTGCACCCCAATGTTTATAGCAGCATGTCCACAATAGCCAAATTATGGAAAGAGCCCAGATGTCCAACAACAGATGAACAAGATGTGGTATATGGATACAATGGAATATTACTCAGCCATCAAAAAGCATGAAATTTTGCCATCTGCAAGGACGTGGATGGAACTAGAGGATATTATGCTAAGCGAAATAAGTCAGAGAAAGACAAATACCATTATAATTTCTTCATATGTGGAACTTAAGGGAAAAAATCAGATGAGCACAGGGGAAAGGAAAATAAAATAAGATGAAAAAAGAGAAGGAGGCAAATCATAAGAGGCTCTTAACTCTTGGAAACAAACTGAGGGTTGCTGGAGGGGAGGTGGGTGGGGGGACGGGGTAATTGGGTGATGGGCATTAAGGAGGACACCTGAAGTAACGAGCACTGGGTGTTGTACCCAAATGATGAATCACTAAATTCTACCTCTGAAACTAATAATACTGCATATGTTAATTAAACTGAATTTATATTAAAAAATTTTTTAAAAAAACAGGATGATATATTGACGAAGAGCGCAGGCTCAAAATCCACACTCCTGGGCTAGAATCCTGGCCTTGCTCTGAATGGACTGCATGATCCTGCACAAGCTGCTTACCCTTTCTGTGCTTTAGCTTCTCCTCTGTAAAATGTGGATTCTAATGGTATGTATCTTCTAGAAATGCCGTGGGTTTTAAATGAATTAACAGCAAGCATGAGCAACAGTTGGAAGATAGTAAGCAAGCACTCAATAATTAAGCTACTATCATAATTAACTCCACTTATCCAGGTCCTGCACCTTTCTTGCAAGGCTGGACCAAATTTCTACTGCTCTGTGAAGTTTTGGCTTGACTGCCCCAGCCCAGAGACTTTTATCCTCCTTTCTTTCAACAGTTATTCACTGGATGGAAAACAGGATTTATCTTCGATGTCAACACGGATCAATAAATAATGACTGCCTAGACATCAGGGTTAAAAAGCAATATGAGGCCAATTCCAGAATCTCTAGGGGCAAAAAACTGTATGTAAAGATCAATGAGTTAAGTGTGACATAAAGTAGGAAAAGTAGCATGTCAGTGTTCAGCTATACATGCGCTAACCAAAATTACTTTCTGTTCTGCTTCCCAAACCTTGTGGTTTTATTTGGATACATTATTTAACTTCCAAGTCCCAGTGTTCTCACTCGTAAAAATATATTTTTAAAGATTTTATTTATTTATTTGACAGAGAAAGTGAGACAGCAAGAGAGCACGTGCACACGCGGGGAGGGGGGTGGCAGGCAAAGGGAGAAGACGGGGGCTCGATCCCAGGGCTCCGGGATCATGACCAGAGCTGAAGGCAGATGCTTAACCGACTGAGCCACCCAGGCATCCCTGTAAAAATATTTTTAAGAATAGTATCTCTCAGTAGTGTTATCAAACGAGACGCTGCATATGAAGCAACTAGTTTGAAGCTGGCACACAGTAAAAACTTATTTAATGTTTTTATTATTATTATCATCTACTATCACCAACCAGAAACACCGCCAAGTGCGCACTGTTTACAGAACGCCTTAGAGTGTGAGAATTTTTAACGCACTGCCCCTGTCTCCCCAGGTAGTAACCCTCCAGGGGGCAGCAGCCCTGTGACCCTCAGGTGCCTGATGCCTGCTCTGGAGGCGGAGGAGGGGTCTACAAGGTGCATCTGAAGCTGGAGTGAGAATGTCTTTTCTCCTACACCCAGCTGAGGAAAGTCAAAGACGCATCGGGTGACCGGATTGCTGGAAAGCCTCTTTCCTGAGCCAGCACTGCTGCATTGCTGATACACAGAGAGCAAAGAAAGGAGACAAAATATCAGATGGGCTTTTCCTCAAGGGGAAAGCCACGGTGATTCCTCCTTGCAAGGGAAGCTGCGAATGCCACAATTCAGCAAAGCTAAGGTTTTGCATCCCACTGCTACAGGCTTTATGCTAAGTAAGCTGAGAGAAAGCAAGAGGGACAGAGTGACAAAGTAACACCTGGAGGTGGGAGGCAGCGGGGAGCACTGGCGCTTTCTCAGTATTTTATTTTATTCTCACGTTTAACAGTACAGGGCTGCCATGAGACCATTTGAGGGACCTTAAGAAAAGAAAAAAAGGATGGAGTTGCCCCAAGGTGAAATGCAAGAGAGCACAGCTACTGCAGTAGAGAAGACAGCTGTCTGCAGCTGCCCGTCCCAGCCACACCGAAGGCCACGGAAAGGCTCCAATCCACCATCCACTGGAAGAGGATAAAGAACACATAGGGCCATTTTTTTCTGAAGCAGGCCTTTTTTTTTTTTTTTAAGATTTTATTTATTTATTTGACAGAGAGAGACAGCCAGCGAGAGAGGGAACACAAGCAGGGGGAGCAGGAGAGGAAGAAGCAGGCTCCCAGTGGAGGAGCCTGACATGGGGCTCGATCCCAGGACCCCGGGATCACGCCCTGAGCTGAAGGCAGACGTTTAACGACTGAGCCACCCAGGCGCCCCCCCCCCCCTTTTTCTTCTCTCTGTAGCTTCAGTAAAGCAGCAGATTTGGGTTTGTTGAAGGCTCCAGTCTGGGAAAGACTCTCCATGGTCATTCGTCGCGTGGGCCCTGGTTCCAGTCCCTTTCTCACATTTCCAGAGCGGCGCTGGCAGCACTTTTACAGCTCTACTGCATTTTAAATTTGCTTTTCAGAGTAGTCCCTTGATTTGCACCAGCTTATCGTTCATTATCCAGATGAAACATCCAAGGCTCAGATGCATGAACTGACTGACCCAAGATTACACAACTATGGAACAGCAAACAGGTGTAAGTTCACTGAATTCGAGCCTAGTGCTGCTTCACGAGGCCATGGTCGCTCTGCATAGCCCTGACCCGCAGGAGACAACTTCATTCCCCAAAGGTCAGCCAGTTTCTCACACATCTTCTAAGACTAGCGGGAGAGGGAGCGAGAATGGGGTGCTTTCCTGAGAACAATGATTTCCCTAAGCAATCTTAGCAGTTTTCAAATGAAGTCTTTACTAAAATCCTAGTACTTTTATTTTAAAATAAACGTTTAAGGGATGCCTGGGTAGCTCAGTCAGTTAAGCGCCTGCCTTTGGCTCAGGTGACAATCCCAGGATCCTGGGATCGAGTCCTGCATTGGACTCCTTGCTCAGTGGGGAGCCTGCTTCTCCCTCTGTCTGCTGTATGTGTGCGTGCTCTCTCACTGACAAATAAGTAAATCTTTAAAAAATAAAAAATAAAATAAAATAAACATTCTATTTTGGAATAATATTAAATTTATGGGAAAGTTGCCAATCTAGCACAGTTCTCATATGCTCTTCACCCAGTTTCACCCAACATTGACATCTTACATAATCATGGTCCATTTGTCAAAACTTAGATGCTAACATTGGCTCATTACCATTAACTAAACTTCAGACTTTTTCCAGATTTCACCAGCTTTCCACTAATGTCTTTCTTCTGTTCTAGGAAGCAACCCAGGATACCACATTATATTTAGAACTCCATTACATTTATCACATCCCTGGTGCCTCCTTAAACGTTAGAGTTTCGGTATTTTGAAGACAGACCCCATGTCTTTCCTGATGCCTACCTTTGACATTGGAAGTACACAACATTTGTTAATGAATTAGCCACATAAAAATCCTATTTTAATCATCATTATGAAAATCTGGACCCTCGGCTTAAAATTCTGGTATATTAAAAAAAAGAAAAGGTAGAAAGGGAGCATGTTCAAAAAGGAGTAATAATTTCTACTGACAGTGCAAAGCTACTTATTCAAACTCAGACTAAATACAAAATATAATCAATCAGCTGGGAAGAGAAAACAGTCTGTTAAGCACTCAAACAGCATCAGCTTTCCCTTCCACCAAAACTGATAATCCTTCCACCATATCCAATGATGCACCAAATGAGAAATTAAAGAAGAATAACAGGAGTTGTAAGAACTTGGAAGAAATGTAAATAAGATTTTAATCAGTCTATTGCATGGATCAGAGTTGGTAGCACACCGTTAAATATTCTCATCCTGGAGCTGGTATCTATATATAGCTGTTAATTGTGCAAATTCCCCAGTTCCTCAATGCCACGATTCCAAACCAGCTGTTAAGTACAGCTGTTTTTTTTTTTTTTTAACAAAGGCAGTTTTTTAAAGTGGGAGCAAGGGAGAAAAGGAATAAATGATTTAAACAAGCAAATACAACCAAACTTTCATTCTGTGATAAACCATTTTGAAGTTTAAAAATGTGTAAATCACGTCCCATGGATATTATACCTCCCACACAAAATACATAAACGTTGTCCAGGGTAGCTCTAAATGGTCTGGGGTAAATAATGCAACGGGAAATAGAATGTCCCTAATATTATTTTAGTTGCTACAAGCAGTCTTGTAAGAAACAGCTCTCATAATTTTCACGTCCAAAACACATCATGCAAATGCCTAAAGCAACCTATGTTTTTCAATTGGAAGTATTTTGTCCTCATCTGAAGTATTATGTCCTCATGCTCATTCTCTTGAGTACATCACTGTCTGCCTAGCAGTCTATTATAAAAACATGCATATGTAGAGAATATATACACAGACACACACAGAGTGACACACAGATAGGCAGACATAGATAATATAAGGTTTTTGAGGGTAATACTCATTTTGGTAACCCCAAGAGCAACTGGTATAGTATACTCAATAAAGACTTAAATAAGGAAGCAAGTAAAGCAGGTTTTTTTCAGGTTGGTAGGGTCACCTCTGCCTTATTCTACCCCTTAAGTATCACTGAAATCTACACAACAAAGGAGTTTTGCACCTAGAGTTGTCACACTGTTGGTATTTCCCTCAAAGGAAAAATCTGCAAGTTCACTGGACATGCTTCTCAACCATGAGAATCCTAAAGCCTTGGGTTTTTATCAGCAAAATTGAAATAATACCTCCTATAAAAGTAGGTAAAAAAATCAAATGAGTTCATTCATTCATCCATCCACTAAACAACTATTAATTGAATATCTAATAAGAGGTAAAGATAGAAAGTGAGGAGAACAGGAACAACTCCATCTCTGCCCTGATGGGGTCGACAGCCTGCGAGGCTCCTCTTAAAGGCATCAATAAAAGAAGGACATTGAAACAGTAGTTCGAGAACTCATGTGCGTTGGAATCACCTGCATACTTTGTAAAACCACGAATTTCTGGGCTCCTTCCCCCAGAGTCTCTGCGTCAGTAGGCCTGGGGCTGACTGGAAGAATTTGCACTTCTAACACATTCTCTGGTGATGCTAAATGCTGCTGCTGTAGAGATCATATGTTTGAGAACCACTGCACTAATCAGCATAAACTTATGATTTTACCAAGTCCTGCAATGGAGAAATATGTGGAATTAACAGAATCTATAACAGGGGGATTTGATCTAATTAAGGAAATAAGGGACGGCTTTCCCAAAGCCAATGAACTGAAATCTGAGTTTGTAGAAGAGAAATTAAGTGAAAAGGGTAAAGAAGAAAATTCTAGATATTAGGAATAGCATGTGCAAAGCCCCTGTGGGAAGAAGAAACAGATCAAGAACGAGAGCCTGGAAGAACACCTGTGTGGCCTAGCATGCAGAGAACAGGGGGATGCCCAGGACTGGGGCTGGAGACAGATGTAGGGGCCAACAGGTGCATGGCCTTGGAGGTTCGCAATAGTTACCACTTACTCCATGAGGCTGGGGCAGCCAAGGAAGCCTGGTAAGCAATGGGGTGACATAACTAGATCACTCATTCTCTGAAAGCTTTTTCTGACTTCCTCTGTCGAATGGATCAGTGTATACAGCCCCTTTCCAGAGTCTGTCGCACCCTTAGTACTGAATTTCTCTTCCATGGATCCCGGCTCTGCCAATTACAGGCTGGGTGGGTGACACCTTACTCTAAGCATCAGATTCCTCATCTGTAAAATGCTGATGAGAATTCCTTTCTAATAAGTTCCGGGAGGACTAATTGAATTAATTAAGTATGGTACTTAGACCTATGTCTGGCACAGAGTAAACACTCAAATTTTAGTTGCCATTCTCATCATTATTCACTGAGAACATTAAAAAAAATGCCGTATCCACAGGGGCAGGAGAAAATATATTTAACTTTCTTAAAAGCCCTTTCAGGTAACATATCTTACTGGAAAGGTGACAACGGCTTAAACCACAAAGGAAGAGAGTAGACTCTCTAAATAGCCCAAAACCCAAGCTGTTGCAGTGTCCATGAAATTAAGAACTTAATAGAAATCTATATAACTCCCCTCTCCAAACGCAAATATAAGCTCCAGAGTTACAGAATGGTTTCTATAGGGTTACAGATAGGGCTCAGTACTACCTGTGATTTCAGATATCCACTGGGGGGTCTTGGAACATATTTCCCATGAATAAGGGAGGATTACTATAGCTCAGCCCATTTGCACTCTAATAGCAAAGATACCATAGATTGGGTGGCTTAAATGACAAGCATTTATTTTTACAGTTTATTTTACAGCGTTAGAGGCTGGGAAGTCCAAGATCAAGGCACCAACAGATGTGGTGTCTAGTGAGAGCCTGCTTCTTACTTCATGGACAAAGAGGGGAAAGAACTCTCTGGGGTCCCTTTTATAAGGCCACCAATCCCGTTCCTGGGGTTTCCACCCTCATGACCTCATCACCTCCCAAAGGCCCCACTTCCTAATACCATGAGCTTGAGGATTAGGATTTCAACACATGAGTTTGCGGAGGACACAAGCACTCAGTACCTAACACCCATCTGTCTATTTCCTGCCTACTGCTTCTCAAACTTTAAGGTGTAGATGAGTCACCTGGCCATCACGGTAAGCCACAAAACACAAATGAAGAGGTCTTGGGTGGGGCCCAGATTCGGCATTTCTAACATGTTCCTAACAAGGTGCTGCTGGGTCCAGCAGGTCACGCTTTTGGGCAAGGTCCTCATCCATGGAGAAGCTTCATGACACTCTCCTCACTCGCTCCCCACTTCCGTCCCCACCACAGCAGGCACACCCTCCCCAGAGAGCAGCCAGCAGCAGAGGACAAGCAAGGAGAGCCCTTCATTAGAGGGGGTGGAGGGACCACACGTGCCCAGGACTTAATGAGACACTCGGAGCCACTTCACCCACTTTTGGGTGGTGAAAGTGGTCTAATAACTGTGATTTTAGATTAGCACTGGTTGTGAAAACAGATTGACAGGAGACATGGCCTACACGAAATAGAGGGGTGAGGAAGGAGGGGGCGCCAGGAGGGACAGGAGGCAGAAACAGTAGCCAAAGCAGCAACCTGACTCCTCCCCTGAGCCAGTCAATGCCCAAAGGCACATCACCACAGCAGGGCTCTGCTTCCTTCACTCCAATCACCAGGGATGCCTTGCAGGTGACTTCCCTTTACTCCCTTGAACTCTTCAGATTAACTCAAGTGACCCCAGGATCCCTTTTTACAGCTTCTTCTGGGTCACAGAGACCATAATGGAAACATGAACTGTGAAATTGTAAAAGAAAAGTATTAAAAAAAAAAAAAAAGGCCAGTATTATAGCCAAAGCTGTGGATTTCTGGTTTTTCGGGTTTTTTTTTTTTTAAAGATTGAGAGAGCCTAAAAGCTCTCACTGTCTCTCCTCATGCTAACCTGCATGACGAAACTGTCTCCCCCACCTTAGTGGGAATTATGCCTGTCACTCTTAATGGTGATTTAATATATTTTCAATATTGTAAAACTGTCATGATAGGATCCTGGAAAACTGCTCCTCTGGGTTCCTGAGTAATGAGCTGTCAGAGGGAAAGTGGGGGAAGGGTCAGCCAGCACTGGGAACTTGAGCTCTGAGAACTCAGGCCCTCGGAGACAGAGAAGCACCCCAAGCCTCTAAAGTCTTTGGCCTTCTCCAATAGGGGTAAACATGAAAGTACCACGAGCGACTGCAAAAGGTGCTTTGGGGTTTTGCCTACACAAGTGCCCTAATGGTAAGGGCGACCGTGCCTGGCCAGGTTCTAAGAGCAGAGATGGTGAGTTTAGGGAGGGGGCCCTGCCCTTTCTTGGGAGGAGGGGTTGAGGGGAGTTGAACAGGGAAAAATTTTGCTTTTCTTTGTCTAACTTCTCTGGGTATCTCAGGCCTTGTTTTTTGGGTTTTCTCTGTTTGTTTGTTTTTTTAAGATTTATTTATTTGTGAGAGAGAGAGAGAGCACAAGCAGGAGGGGCAGAGGGAGAGGGAGAGAGTATCTCAAGCAGACTCTGCACTGAGCATGGAGCCCGCATCGGGGCTCCCCTGATGGACCCCAAGATCACAACCTGAGCCAAAACCAAGAGTCAGATGTTCAAGCAACTGCACCACCTAGACACCCCTCAGGCTTTGTTTTAATATAGCTTCCTCCATCGCCTTATCATTGTAGCCTATTACCCTTTAAAAATATAGAAAAGACACTCCCCAGCTGACCCCACCTTCCAGTTTGGCTGCTTTTCTTCCAGCATCATAATAGACACTAAGCATAGCGAGGTCACCTGTACCTCTGCACGTGAAACTTCCTCTAGGCTGGAAGTTCTTGCAATTGGTCCTTCTGGGCACAAGGGAGCGTGTGCTCATTCACGCACCCAGATACATCAGCTGCATCTACGATGTAAAGGTTTGGGACTAAGGGTGTCATTCTGCAGCAAAAAAAAACCTTGTGGGCCACCTAAAAGAAAGGCTATATCGCAACACATAGACCCTGTTGGCTGGTAGTGAATGAGAAATGCAGACAAACTCCAGGCAGAATGCCATCTGCTCTTGAGGGAACACACCCAGATAAGCAGGGAGGAAAACTCAAAACAAAAGGGAATAAAACCCACCTTTTCAGAGAATGACCCAACCTGACACATTGAACTGTCAATGGTCTCCAGGCCAACCAAGAGGTGAGGGCCAAGTAGAAAGAGTGGCATTAACAGGTTCTGGACTCCTAAGCCTTCCATGACCTCCTAGACAAGGAATCCCTCTGATCCATTTCGGAGGTGCTGTTCTCCAACAAAGACCAAGGACCAGGCAGGGCTTTTGGAGGCTGAAGTACCTAGAGATCAGTAATTCAGCCTAATCTTAGGCCAGAGAAGATTACGTGAGGGGCTCATAGCTACAGACGACTTTCTTAACGGGACAGGACAGGCAAGCCCTAGGAACAGCACTTCACAAGACTTACTGGAAAATGAACGTGCAGGAGCTGGGTGTTGTGCAGGCATATTGTTGGTTGGTAGTTCTTGCACCAGCTCTGGGGCCTAAAGGCACAGAAAGTTGGGGGGGTGTTGGGGGGGAAGAGAAGGGAAACGCAGAAAGACAGAACCCCCGAGGGATAGTGTTTGGATGACTCTCAGGCATCCTCTCCCAAACCACCCCTGCCTTCCCACTAGGATTAAGAGAAAGGCACACTGGGATTGCACACGAAAGAAACAAAATGAAATTAATGAAATAAATTAGTAACTCTGATTCTCCCAGACCATTAGCCTCAGACATGAAATCTGTTGTTAAAATAGTATGCGCTCTTCTTTCTGTCTCGAACTACAACGGACTACACACCCCCCCCGCGAGCGGAACGAACAAGGTGTCCCAATAACCAGAGAACTCTTTTTTTTTTTAATGATTTTTTTTTATTATATTATGTTAGTCACCATACAGTACATCCCCGGATTCCAATGCAAAGTTCGATGCTTCATTAGTTGCGTATAACACCCAGTGCACCATGCAATACGTGCCCTCCTTACTACTCATCGCCAGTCTATCCCATTCCCCCACCCCCCTCCCCTCTGAAGTCTTCAGTTTGTTTCTCATAGTCCATAGTCTCTCATGTTTCATTCCCCCTTCTGATTACCCCCCTTTTCTTTATCCCTTTCTTCCCCTACCGATCCTCCTAGTTCTTATGTTCCATAGATGAGAGAAATCATATGATAATTGTCTTTCTCTGCTTGACTTATTTCACTTAGCATTATCTCCTCCAGTGCCGTCCATGTTGCAGCAAATGTTGAGAATTCGTTCTTTCTGATAGCTGAGTAATATTCCATTGTATATATGGACCACAGCTTCTTAATCCAGTCATCTGTTGAAGGGCATCTCGGCTCCTTCCATGATTTGGCTATTGTGGACAATGCTGCTATGAACGTTGGGGTGCAAATGGCCCTTCTCTTCACTACATCTGTATCTTTGGGGTAAACACCCAGTAGTGCAATGGCTGGGTCATAGGGTAGCTCAATTTTTAACTTTTTAAGGGACCTCCACACTGTTTTCCAGAGTGGCTGTACCAACTTGCATTCCCACCAACAATGTAGGAGGGATCCCCTNACTCTTAAACCAAAACTTCACAAAAACGAAATGAAGAGAAATTGGGCACCCCGGATGAAGGGCAGGGAAGGTGAAATGAACATGAAAGCTTTTCTCGATAATATGCTGGGCAATCCATGGGTATTGTTTGGGGCAAAGTAATGAGCTCTGATTGGCTGATTAGATTGGATTTGTTTCTCATTTGTCAACTTAGAATCAATAATTGCTGTGCATTTCTAGAGCTCTCACTTTACCACAGGGCCCACGTCCATCCATCAGGAGGCCCACGGTAGAGCCAGGAAGAAGTCGCTGTTCAGCCCATTTGACAACTTAATTGGTTCACTTCCTCGGGAAATTATTTTTCTCCCCGTCTCTAAGTTTCTAAGAGAAATCAGCAGAACCTGGCCTCTCTCATTTAGGGTTTTGTGAGAAAAGAGCATCCAACTCTACCCAACAGAGGAATTTCTGAGTTGGGTGGCTATGCCCCAACACACTGCCTTTTATGTGAGCAGAGCTGAAAGCTGGGATTTGAAGAAGCTCTGCCCACCTCACTAGGTTTATTTCTGTGGTATCCAACAGACCCAGCGTAGTCACTTTGGAGGAAGGTGCTGAGGCCGCTGTCAATTACTAGTTACAGCTGCTCCAGCCACAGCATTTGTACTTACACGTTTTAGCCCAATTAGGTGATTGGATTAACTCTCTGTAAGACATAGGTACCTGCCTCCCTCTCCCCCTCACCTCCCATAACTGAATCATCAACGTGTTCCGCGATTTCTAGACCCAAATCTTTCCAATCTTCTCACTGATTTCTCTCTGCTACCACTATCCGAGACTAAGAGTCTCAACTGTGTCTCTTCTGTTTCTCTGCTTGCTGCCCCTCTCTTGTCCTATCAGGACACTGTAATCAAGATGGTCATTTAAAAAGAAATCTGGACGGGCGGCTGGGTGGCTCAGTTGGTTAAGTGTCTGCCTTTGTCTCAGGACATGATCCCAGGGTCCTGGGATGGAGCCTGCTTTTCCCTCTCCTGTTCCCCTCCTGTGCTCTTTGGAGCTCTCTCTCTCTGTCAAATGGGTGAATGAAATCTTAAATATATATGTTTATAAAAAGAAATCTCGTATCATGCCAATCCTTTGTTTAAACCTTTCAATGGCTTCTCCTGTAGGATGAAATCCCTAATTTGCCCATTGTTGGCTCTGGGTCTGTGACCATATTACTGTCTTTGCCTGACTGCTCCCCAGCTCCTCGAGGCCCTTCCCGTGGCTAAGTCCTACCAACCTTCATTCCTCACTTTACATCCAGGGAGCCCTGGGCTCCCCTGTGGTAACATCACCATACTTGCAAACTCTGTAAAGAACAGAGCTCTGTCTTATTCAGTTACATATCGCTTGACTCTGATCCAGCACCCAACACAGAGTAGGTAGTCAATAAACATTTGGCATGTGGAACTGAACTGGAAAAAGTGAGAGGGAAGCCAAGATGAGTAAGAGCCCCCACCCACAGCCCCCCCAGAGTAGGTGCTTTAGCTAATCATTTCACCAGTACTCGGGAGCTCTTCCGCCGCACAAAATGGAAATGCTTAAGGGAGTACATTTACGATGGAAAAGGGACTGACTCCCAAGCACACTGGGAGAAAGTCTCACAATGTACAACGGCTTTATGGCTAGGTATAGGGAAAAGAGACAGGAATGGATAAGAAGGGAACTAAGGGAAGTACAAAAGGTGTTTGGACAGAAGGGAAAACAGTTACAGACCTACAGAGACTGCAAGTGTGAGAATGGTGAGTTTCAGGAAATTTCTGAGACATTGCAACTAAAATGGCGGTTCTCATATAAAAATTAAAGGAGCTCCCATAAGTACAGGTAAGCCTGGATACGAGGCCATATCCTACAGACCTTGTCAGAATAAACCTGTAAGTTCAGACACTAGAAGGAGAGTTCTGAGTTCAAATAAGTAGGAACAAGTGGCAGCGGGGCGGGGTGGGGAATCAACTTCGCCAAAGAAAGAGATACTCTTGTACTGGGCTCTGGAACTACCACCAAAGTACATGAAATTAGGGTCAGAAAAATATGGTTATATCCTTATTCCTCTCTCTTATGATACACCAGCCACACGGCCTCATCACATCACTAAAGCTTATTGCATCTTGGTTTCTTGGTAAGAAAATGGGAAGAACACAGGAACTAACAATTATTGAATACCTCATTTGCATGTATTATTTCACTTCATGCACTTAAGAAGTAGATTTATGATACCCATATCACAAATGAGAAAGCTGGGCTTAGGGAGGTGAAGAAGATGAGTGGCACTCGCATAAGGATTTGAGCTCGAATCTCCTGGTCTCTGAAGTTTCCACACAACATTGGCCAGAGATGGGACATGGTGGAATGTGGAACACTGGACTCTCAGCCCCAGGGCCTGGCTCTGCTGTGTAGGAGTCCTCTTCTCTGATATGGGACTGCCCACACCTGCTCTGGCCTCCTACCTTTTCCTTAAAGACAGAGGCATCACCAGATGTTAACATGTGGGGATCAGGACATGCGATGGCAGGATTTGCCCATTTGCGTATATGTCAAGGCCTGGCTTCTTTGATCACTCTTCCGTCATAGTGGTAACAATAGCCCTGTCAACATATTACTTGGAAAATGTGTTGAAAAGGCATTACTTTTGGGAAGTGCACTCCCCCTTGTACCTTCCTCGCTAAGCTACTGAATATGAAGTAGGAAAAGTAAATGTGATGGGGCTGTGCAAACACCCTGTACGGGTAAAAGTCAAGTGCTAATGGATGCTTAGGCATTGTTCTCACGGTTCGCATTCCACACCTTCTTCAGATGGAAAGGACTCCGTCTGTCCGCTCCAGTTAAGGGCATTGGGTACAACTGCAGGGGGTGTTATGAATGCTCTCTGGGTCCCACAAGTCCCAGTCGGACAAATCAGCACACCCAGAGTGGGCTTGGAAAGCCGACAAAGAGTGTTACCTTCCTCAGGTTAACAAAGTCGTGAGCTTTTGTCCCCAGAGCAGCTCCATTGTAAGAACTCATCCTACTAAAGGTCAACACACATGGTTAGATGCTCCAGGCAAAGGGCATGCCTTTGTGAAATCTCTAAAGGCCTCTGCATGTTCTCACTTAGAGCAACCTGACATGATCTGAGTCTCCTGGGAATCCTGTGGCACCAAGACAATGCCACCCCCAACCTAGGTCATTTCTGACCCTATTAGAAACAACCTTCATTTAATATGGGCAAAATCTGCTTATAGCGTAGAGGACTTCAGTAGCCTTTTAATCTAATGAGCAGTGGGCATCCTTGCATTTTTCTCTAAGATGCCAGGACCTATGGTTTGAGCTGTCAGAATCAATCCTATCAATACCAATCCTTTTCCAGAACACAATTCTTCCCCCTTACATAAATCAATGCCCTCCTTTCACTGGGAATAAACAAGCACTGATTGAAATACTATGTATATTAAATAAACTAGTGCACTTAATCTTCCTTCAGCTTTGCAATCCCCACGAGATAGCTACAGGACTCTTTACCTAACAAGGAAGATTCAGAGAGGTTAAGGGACTCTTGGAACTATAATCTGAACCCAGTTCCGACAAACTCAAAACTCCTGCTATTTTCACTCTGTCATACACATTCCTAGAAAATAAATATGCTTTCATCTAAACAAAAGAGAATCAATTTCTGAGATGCAAAAAGGAGCTACCAAGTGCCCCTGTCACTGTGAATGAGATTACACATCTAGAATAAAAATGGAAAAATTGATCCTCTCAGCATATAAGATAAAAGAAAAAACAGTGCCTGGCACCATGCCCTGTATAGTCTATAGAAAAAGGAGGCCAAAGTAGAGGGCTCCTGATAAATGCAGATTTAATGGAAACAAGCCCATCTTGTGAGAAAATAATTATAAATTAACACACAAAAGCTCACTGCAGAGATAGACCAAGTAGACCAAAGAAACAGAATGGTTCCCAGTCTAATAAACTCTATGATAATATAATGGAAGGTATTAATGTACCTTCAGAAATGATGTGTCAATAGGAAAAGACAACACTCAGCAATGGTAGAAGGAAGAGTGAAGGGAGAGTGAGGGAAGCAGGCTTTGATGGGCTTTCTGTCTCCACAGGAGAAAGCATCTTGACCAACAGACCTAGCATTCTGGCACCACGACAGGCGAAGAAAGAGGGGACAGCAGCAACAAGCTATCTCAGTTCAGGTAAATGGTTCAAGGTGACCTGAACTCCTTTTTTCAGATTACAAGTTTACCGAACAACTGTATTTTTTTTTAAGATTTCTTAAATTTATTTCAGAGAGAGAGAGAACGAAAACCAGCAGGGGAAAGGAGCAAAGGGAGAGGGAGAAGCAGACTCCCCATGGAACAGGGAACCCGATGTGGGGGCTCAATCCCAGGACTCTGGGATCATGACCTGAGCTAAAGGCAGATGCTTAACTGACTGAGCCACCCAGGTGCCCACCAAACAACTTTCTAAGTAGAATTTAACTTCTCTATGGGAAGAAAGTATAAATATAGTGCAAGTTGTGCTGACAGGAGAGCTTCAGTCCACCTGAGATTTCTTACTGTACTTTAAGTAAACGGACATTATGTTTTCTTACATCAGTCTCTTAGAGCTTGACTAATGTGGGTCCATGCCTGGGAGGTGAAGCCGCTCTTCGTGTGCGGACCAAGACTGCTGACCAGAAGCAGCGTTCTGACTGGGCTGAAGCCGTGAAAAAGTCATCATGATCAGGTATCCTGTGGATGCCTGCATCCCCCAGGTGGTCCTTTCCTACCCAGTAACCCCAAAATCTCTGTGTGTACCTTCCATTCAAACAGCCATAGCAGCTTACGAGAACAGAAACTGTCGCAGAGAAGGGAATGACCTCCATGTGGTATCACGGAAAATGTACGGGAATTGATATTAAGAGATTTGGGTTCATTAAGCAACATCTTTGCCACTAATTAACTGCGTGATGTGAGAAAAGTCCCACCTCCTCAAGCTTAAAAACCCACATCTGTAAAATGGAGGAAATGATGTCACCAAAATAAAGCCCTTTAAGATCTGTCCCCTTTAAAGGAAGCGGCTACATAAAAACGTATGAGGCACAGACAACTGGAATTCTCTTTTTCTCCAAAACAAACCCACAAAACAGTATCTCAGGACCATGGGATGCCAGTCTGGCATGTGCCATCTGCCAGCTGAGTGACCTTGGGCAGGCTGAGGAAGAACTTCCACGAGATCTGTTACTTTGTCCGTAAAAGAATATTTTACCAACTCATGTAGATAGCTGTTCCCAGGTCTGATGTTTTAAATCCAAAGCCACCAAGATTTCATTGTCCAGAATGGAGTATTCTAGCTTGCTTTCTTTATCGCTTGAATTCAGTAATAAAGGATCCCTTCAAACTATCTCCTCTGTGGTCCTCAGAGCCATCTTAACAAAGCTTAAATCTGACAACGTGGGGCACCTGGGTGGCTCAGTCAGTTAAGCATCTGCCTTTGGCTTAGGTCATGACCCCAGGGTCCTGGGATCAAGCCCCATGTCAGACTCCCTGCTCAGCAGGGAATCTGCTTGAGGATTTCTCTCCCTCTGCCTCTACCCCTGCTCATGTTTTCTCTCTCTAAAAATAAATAAATAAATCTTTTTTAAAAACCTGACCATGTCACACACTGGCTAAGAAGGCTTCCATCAAAAGACCCCCTCCACAATGGGCACTTAGACGGCTCAGTGGGTTAAGCATCTGCCTTCAGCTCAGGTCATGATCCCAGGGTCCTGGGATCGAGTCCCATGTCGGGCAGCAGGGAGTCTGCTTCTCCCTCTCCCCTACCCTTGCCTCTGCTGGTACTCTCTCTGTTTCTCTCTCAAATAAATAAATAAAATCTTAAAAAAAAAAAAAAAGCCTTCCACTGACTTCAGAATAAAGATGAACATTCTCCACTTGGCACACAGGGTCTTCCACAGTCTTGCTCCTGTCTTGTTTCTCTCTTCAGTCTCTTCTCTCCTCCATAGGCACACTTTGTACTTAAGTCTTAACAAAAGGTATTTGGCTAAGGATGGTTCCCAGATATTTGGCATTGATGCCTTGATGTGATGAGAACTCCCTTTGGAGTTCACTGTGACGTATCAAGTTAGAAATGCCAGGTAAGGGGCGCCTGGGTGGCTCAGTTGGTTAAACGTCTGCCTTCAGCTCAGGTCATGATCTCAGGGTCCTGGGATCGAGTCCTGCATCAGGCTCCCTGCTCAGTGGGGAGCCTGCTTCTCTCTCTGCCTGCTGCTGCCCCTGCTGTGCTCTCTCTCTCCCTGACAAATAAATGAATTAAATCTTTAAGAAAATAACATTTTTTTAAAAAAGGTAAGCAGTCAGATATGTGTGTCTGAGGCTCACAGGAAATTCTGGCTATAAGAATAAAACTGGGAGTCAGCCCCACGCAAATGGGGGCAATCACCTAATTAGTGGCTATGTGGATAGCAGAGTAGCAGACTGGAGATGAAGTGATGATTAAACAAACACCAGCACGTAAGGACTTTATTTAGCCCAATTCATTAAAAATTCTACAACTTGGACACTAGACAGGGCAGTAAGGCCATGGAAAGATTATCTTCCCCCATTTCACCAACAACTGTAGACAGAACAGATAACCCTATTTTTCAGATAAGGAAACTGAGGCTTTAACAGGCTATAATCATTTGAGAAAGGTGGCCAGGCTGGTTAATGAGGAAGCTAGGGTTTATATCCAAACCTTTTTGACTATGAAGTCCATGATCTTAAAATTACCCTCTCTGGCATAAGCCTGACAACATAAGATTTCTCCTCCTCTCTCAGGCAATAACGGAGGCAATAAACCAAATAAAGCTCAATTTAAATAAAGAAGTGATTATGATTGATAATAAAAGGGCTTTTAGACTTTAATTAATGAATTGGCTAATGGTGGTTCCCTAAGTTTATTAACTAAACTGTTTATTTGCAAGAAGTAGAAAATTAAGGAGCTATAGCTGAACAAAGAACATCCTTATCCTGAGTCTATGTGCAAGCCGTTCCCGTGATAAATTATTATAAAGAGAAGCTTAAACTGTAATTTGCCTATAAGCTTTCATCACCTGTAAAATGGAATAAGAATAGTATTACATAAAGACAAGAATTTCATTATAAAGTCATAACTCCACTTTTGATGGACACTGGGAATTTGTGATCAACCTGTCAGCCACGTCCTGGCTAGATTTTCTCTCACGCCAAATGGAAAACCTGGTCGAATTTGCAATAATTACTCTATATCGCACAATATATACCTTTGGCTAATGGAAACACCCTTTAAATTTAATGTGGCTTAACTAATGTTTAAGCAAAACAAGCTATTTATGCAGTGTGCGTGGCTTATTCCCTTTCTTATTTATAGTCATTACCTCCTCTAGCTCTGAAATAGTTTTTAATTTCCTCAGTATTCTTATTATTTAGTGCCTAATGTAAACTCTCAGGGGGCAAACAGTGAAACTGCCAAGACCTAACGTGCAACAATTTACTGGACCGCGGCACGACTGCCTTCTGATTTCTTCAGAGCCAAGTCCTGCAGAAAGCTTGCGGGCTTGGGACGGATGCCCACCACCACGTGTGTGTTCTGCCATGGCATCTTGATCTGTCCAAAAACGTGGTTCCTTCAGACACTGCTGCACTGTTCTAGATGAAGGCTAAGAAGTAAACAATCGCCAGATGCCATTGGTTCCTGTGGGAAGCCAGCTAAAAAAGGGTAACTCTCACAGGGAGTAAGTAACACAAGGAAACAATTATCCCCTTTGACATCTTGATTGACTGAAAGGAGGCTGCACCACACCCAGGGCAACCAGGGTTTCTGTAGAGTTCAAGGTAAGCTTCCAAGACACTTACATTGCTCCCTTAAAATGCTGGTCAGCTTTTCACTCTCTGCTTCTCTGGCTTCCAAACCAAATAAAATGTCGATGGCTTTCCATTGAGCTGAAGGGCTCATCCCCTTCTTTACTTCCACCATACCTTCCCCACTTACTGTTAAAGTAGACAGGGGCAGAGGAACAGGGAGGCGGGAGATGAGTTCTGCACTAAAACTCTTCAGTCCGACTAGAAAATAAGGATTTCTGGATTTCTTGGGGAAAACATTTTCTCCACTTCCTCCTGCCATGACACCCCCAAGGGTCCCTGCCATCAGTCACTGCAACCTCTATTCTGGTGAGGGACACAGATTCACACTGCTTCTCTCCAAAGCACTCCAGGATGAAACGTGCCCATCGGCCAGAAGAGATGCCTGACAGGAACTGTCTCGGCCACCTCAGACTTAACCCCTGAGTTCCCCCAGCATCTTCATACATACAATAAGGACAACAAAGCCCAATGCACAAAGTTGTTTTCTTTTAAGTGCTTAGACTTATTCAACCTCTAAGACTAAAATTTTAGAGCCAACCACAAGAAAAACATGTCATAACGGGGCAAAATTTATAAACTAGATGGTAAGGCAGAGTCTTGAGAGAGAAAAATGATCACTGAAAATTAGAGCAAAAGAGCTTATGGGATTGAGGGGTCTATGTCTCTGGGTTTCCTGGAAGCCAATGTGCAAAAGACAAGCTGCTTATTCTTTGGTCATTATCCAAGTGACCAAAATATTAAAGAATATGAGATGCTTAAAAGGAATTTCTCACAGGGGCTTTGTAAGGAGGAGGCACAGATGTGGAGGGTAGTAGTGTCAGATTGGTGATTAATATATGTAAAAATCCCTAGCAAATTAAAGAGCTCTGCTGCTCTATGTTGAAACTGAGGCCATTCACCTTGATGGTGAACTTGGGTATCTTTTAGATTTATGTACTACTATTTGACAGAGAATGGAAAGATAGTGACTTGAGGAGTGCTGCAGAGGGGGAAAAAATATTAAAAGACTAGGCAACAAATGCTTTCTCATTACAAAAAAAGAAGAAACCCTCTGGGCTCTTAAGCCCCAAGACATCAAGTGATGTTTGTGCAGACAAATGGAGTCTGCTTCACCAGTGAGCAGTGACTCATTCAAACATAGCCACAAAACCAAATAATTTCTTTTGGAAAAGCAAGCCTAGCAAGCCTTCCACAACTGGAATTCCAATCCAGAGGCTAGTGCACGGATCCAAGTGTTTGAATGTGCAATGGAATGTCAGAAACTGCACACCGGCTTCTTCTGAACGTAAAAGATATGTGCATAAACAGATGATCTCTCTCACATCCCCCCCAAGTAAAGAGGCTCCAGGGCACCAAAGCAAGGCAAAAGGAGGACCTCAAAGAAGGGTGACAGACAGTGTAGATTCCTCCACTAACAACAATTGCTTCCCTTCTTTGACAACGGAACCCTAGTTTGTTAAGGTAGGGGTGGGGAGCCCTTGTCTCAGAAGACAAAGAAGGTCCCTACCCCACACCCAGAAAATGAAGCATGATGGGTCCAAGTCAGGCAGAGGAATTCTATCCCCTCTTTCAATTATTGGTCTTAGGATGAGCAGGGGAGCTCATGTGGAGGACGATTAAACTCTACACTTTCAGCCGGAGTCATTCCTGACTGACACAGGAGGAAAGCAAATGGGAAAAAGGCCATGGCAGAAGCCAGATGATGAAAGAGTGCGCTACCAACGGTATCAATGCCGACCTGAATGGGAGAAGTGCGAATGTTCCATGGGGAAGGTCTGCCTGAGAACGGGGTGCAGGAGCGGAGAGGGGAGGCTGGTGCGTGTGCGCAGGCTCCGGGAGGGGGCCAGGAATGCCTAATGAGCACGTGTGGCGCTGCTGCCACTGCACAGCTTTTCATCCTAATCTCTATTCCCACTCGAAAAGGCTCTCTGCAGGGATGGGAAGGAGAAGGGGCGGGGCTTTTGCATCAGCTGACATTCCTCAGCGAGGCCCGGATGGAGGAACCACACTGAGGCTCATTCCTCCAACGTGTGAGCTGACATCTTGGGGAACAAGATTTGGATTCATCAGAATCGTTGCCTTAGACTGTAAGCTCCAGAAGGGGCAGGACTCTGGCTGCCTTAGTTGCTGCTTTATTCCCATTGCCTAGCACAATGTGTGGCACCAAACAGATGCTCAGTACATGATGGATGGCTAAGGAGCTGAGTGCCTGGGGAGCTGGGCAGTGCTGCAGAAGCATTAGCTCTTGCGGTGTCCGGTGTCGGGGTGCACTGTGGATCAGTTATTCTTACTGCTGTTACCGTGGTGGCGACATGGAAGAACGACAACTCCTTCCTCAATGCCCAAACCTTAAAATTCAGGAAGCCCATTAGCTTCTTCAAAACAGTGCTGAGGCATAGCTTTTCTTGGCCCCACTGGCTTCCCTAGTAAGGGATGTTACCTTCCAACCGTCTCAGTGACAGGTACACCAGAGCCATCCTCAGGGACTGGGTGGATGGAGGGGATGATATTAGTCAGGAGGTGCCCACGACACCCAGGTCACTGCCACAAATGCTCCATCCTCCTCACACCCTGCAGACAGCCTACCACCTAAGCAGCCTCTAACAACTTAACTGCTTAATAATGCCACCCCTCCTCAGGGGACACATGCTGCTCTTGAATGGAAAGGGAGTTTCAGTGATTAAACCCACAGCTGTCATTTATAGCTAAGACTGTATTTTTTAAATGATTTTGAAAATGTTTCCATCCCTATGCTCTTCTTCTGTTGTTTCCCAGTAAATTCTTTCCTGTCCATGCCTGGGGGGCAAGGTGGGTACATGTTGGAAGCAAAGTTCTCCCTGGGTGCCCTTCAAGGGCCTATCTACAGCTTGAATGAAACACTCACTACCTGCACGGAACACAGGCTGGTGCAGCCCTGATGGGAGGCACCCAGATGGGCTGAGCAGACTTTTAGGGCTCACCCCGGGGGTGCAGGCTCAGGCACCGTAGTGCCGATTCCATGACGATTTCCTATAGTGCACCTGGGAACCGTGATGGACCCTGGGTACCAACGGGACAGTTCAGTTCCAGATCCCAAACCATTCCCAGCAGATCTGCACAGCCCAAGCAGAGAAATTAAAAGACACCTGCAACATCAAGTGAGGCAATTATAATTATCCAATTCTATGAGTGAGAAAACTAAGGCTCAGAGAACATAAATGATTGATGTAGGTGACACAGCTAGTGACTGGCAACATAAGTTTCCAGTCAAGTTCTGCCTGCCCCCAAAGCCTAGTCTATCCACCACACCATATTGTCTTTCAACCACAACCCGAAGCTCGGCTTAGCATAGGATGGAGCACGACAAGGAAAACTGAAAAGTGAAAGCAGATGCAATTTCAGATGGACTTCTGGTAGCCTTCAGAGTAAGATGTGTGTGCGTGCATGTGTGTGTGTGTGTGTGTGTGTGGTCAGTATCTGTGCCTTTAGCTGCATGGGGGTAGGGGAGTAGAAAGCACTATGGCGTGCCTCCCCGGGAGGGATGTGCAACACTACACTGAAGTGTCATGAGAATTATCTCATGGGAAGCAGCCACATGAAGTGGAATTCTTCCCAACTGGGTGTCTGAAGGCCTGGGCTCAGGTCACAGTTTTCCCACCATCAAGCTGGGATGTCTTGGAGAAGTCAATTTTCCTCTCTGGACTCTGGTTTCCTCTTCTGTAAAAGAAGGGGACAGGAAAACTGACTCCTAGTCCAACCCCCCAACTATAACAGACTCCCCTGGGTATTGTGTGGATAAACGAACTTGAGGATGTGAGCCCCTAAAATAAACCCCAGGTGTACAATGGAGATATCTGTCCCCCAGAGAAAAGAGTGCAAGGATTCAATGATCTGCGGAGAAGCTGCCGCGTCTCCTCTGTGCATCTAGTCAAGTCATCTTTTAGGTCATGGTGGGCTGTAGTTTCCAACCAAGGGTTCACAATTGCCATTTCTTATCCTCTGCTCTGTCTTGATTAAACTTTAGTCACTATTACTGGCCCCTGCACTGGCATTCTGCTTGCCCCCAAACCTGAGCATGCACAAGAAAGTGGACCACGCCCTTCTTATCAGTTTCTTCTGGGAATCTACTAACCACGGCAAGAACCTTTTCCTATCAGACCCCAGGGGTTATTTCCCTCTGCCTGCCCAGCATCCCCTCCAAAGATTCTGTTTATCTCTGCTTGCCTCTTCCTTTACCTTTGAAAAGAAAAATCTTCCTTCTGTTTTGTTTGATTTGTGATGCTTTCAGACCTTATTGTCACAATAATCTCTCTATTGCAACAGTCCCATTCCCTCCCTTGCTTTTGAATGAAAGTTTCTCTGTGCTAAGTCCTGATTGATTTGTTTTTCTTCGACATCTCAAATGCTAGGAATATAGGGCCCTCTAAATATATCTCACATTCACCCACCTTCCTTCACATTCATGGTCACTGCCCTAGTCCAAATCTAGTTCACCACGGACTCCTTTCTAGAGAACTAGCATTTTAGCATCAACTCTTACCCCATCTCAACCTACTTTTCACCCCATAGACAAAGTGATCTTTAAAAAGTAAATCATGGTCACGGCATTCCCTGCTTATAGCTATTTCACAATTTTCCTTTGCCTGTAGGGTAACTTCTGAATAAGTAACACTCTACAAGCAAGAGACTGCATGACCATGCCCCTACCCCCTCCAGCTGCCCTCTCTGTGTTCTCACCCCACCAGCCTATATTCTGTTCCTGGAACTCTAATCTGCCACACTCCTTTGCATCCCTTGGGCTTTGTAACAACCTTCTGCTTGGAAGACTACATCCATCCTTGCCTGGTTATCTCTTGCTTATCCTTCAAGTATCAGCTCAATCATCATTCCTTCAGGAAACTTTTCCATGATCCCCCAGCTAGGCCTCATTCTCTATACTTCTCAAGTTTAACAGAGTTTGAAATTGCATGTTTCGTTGGTGATTATTTATAAATGTCTTCATCCTGTCACTAGACTGTAAGATCTAGGAGACCAAGGATGGGTCCATTTTTACCCACCGTTGTACCCCTCAAGGTCCAGCAGGATGTCTCACATATTGTGGGCACTTACTAATATTTGAATGAATATCATTTTAGATGGTGGTGTGAAGAATAGTATAGTATGGAAGAGCTTTCTCCCATATAATATGTCTTTGAAATGTTGAGTCTTTGATTAAAATGACTTTATTTTGATTTTGCATCTGAAACTGTGATTTTTAGTCAAAGGATGGCAGATACAGGGACTAGAAAACTGGAAAAGGTGTGTGCATGTGTGTGGGAGAGGGGGTTTCACTGATCTTTGCAGATACAGATGTGCGTTCTTTGGCTTTCTTTTATTCGATTTTTTACACTAATATCCTGATGTAATCTTTGCACCAGCTTTTCTGCCTCTGTAGAGAAAAGTCACCCTGCTCGTTGTTTCTCGGAGTAAAGACATGGGAGCTCTGTTCCGATTGCGGTCTAAGCCCGTTCTCTACCTCTCTCCTCTTCCACTTCCAGTCAACCTTGCATCTTAAGCAAGGTCATTCAAGTAAGACAGGATCTTGGTTGAATGGGCTTTGTGTTCGATCCATCTTCCTGGAGGCAGTCTCCTATTCTCCTAAGGTGACCTTGAGCTCCCTGAAGACTGGGGACATCTTTTGCCCTTTGTACCCTTTGTCATAGTTGTTATCACATGACAGGATCTCAATCAATATTTGCTGAATGGTAGTAAACCATAGTGGTAATAGGAGGTTTTCTGCTAACATTCTTATAACTTAGCCTTACTCTCACACATCCCCTAAACCAGTTTCTCTTTTTCTTCACACTCACAGCATAGGGAACTCGTAACTCAATATAGTTGACTTAGGGTAAGAAGCTCCTTACAAAACTCTGGCCAGGAGAAGTTTCTCTTTGGGAGAGAATACAAGTTATTAAGGCTCATCTGTTGAATTAGCCTCTTTCTTATTTCTGACCATCAAAAATGGCCCTTCTAGCACTACCTGATGTCTTGACATTGGCAGGCTTTGCTTAGATGATCACACTCCTTCCTTAGAAAATTATCTTTGAAATGAATACACAAAGTAGGTTTCCTGCAAGAAAGTTTGGCTGTAAGCCTATAAACCTAGAACAAAGTGATCTGCATGGGAAGGAGAATATATGGGTGAAGAAAAGATCTGTCAAGTCTTGGGATGAAAAGATCGAGCGTACCCGTGACCTGAACCAATCACCATCAACAAACAGGTGTTGAGCACATTCTATAAGCCAGGCACTGGGCAGGGGAGAAGGCATGGCCCTGGCCTTCCAGAGCATGTTATCCAATTTGAGAAATAGAGTATGTATTTCAAAAAACAAATACAAACTGAAAGCAGAAGTATAAATACAAAAGAAACAAAATAAAGAGGAGCTCCTGTAGAGGAGCAGGGCCCCAAGTGTTAAGAACGGAGAAGTACCAAAAATAATAGCCTGAATCCCAGAACTTTAAGCAGTATATATTCCTCAGAGCCTTGGCAAAACCTCAAGCAGGAAAAGAATTCCAGACATAAAGAGCAAATCAGTATAGGTTATAAGCATGGAATTCAGTGATTCTGATTTTAAATTAATAAATAAATAACTGGATTCAGTCATTCCTGGAGAACGCAAGTGTCTGAGCATCTTCTTCCTCTAGCCTCTCATGAGCTCCCTCCATTATGTTTTGGAGGGCAAATCTCAAACCAGGTATCTAATCCCTCTGTCTCACCTCTAGGTTCTGAGGCTGATGATCTTCTGGAACTGACCCTACTAGGTCTAGGCTTCATCTCTTCAAGCCCTTCTACAGTAATGGTCATAAGCATTCTCTGCATTAAAAGCAGAGCTAGTTTCTCATATGGTCTAAGGGACAAACTGTGAAGTAAGATATCAAATTCCTAAAGACGTGATCAGTTGAAGTATCAATAGAAAGATATATTGGAACCACAAAGCAGACAGAAGACATAATGGGGCTAGTGAAGAAGGCTCTGATGTCCTATGTGGTTGGAAAAAGATCTCATGATATGCCTAATACCAATATGGGGCACATTAGAGGCTAACAGCAAAGATCAATAACTAGTCACTTTTTTTTTTTAAATATAGTTGACATAATGTTATAGCAGTTTCAGGTGTACAACGTAGTGAATCAGTAAGTCTATACATTATGCTATGCCCATCAAAAGAGTTGCTACCATCTGTCACCACACAACACTATTACAATACCATTTGCTGTATTCCCTATACTGCACCTTTTATCCCCGTGACTTAATCATTCCATAACTGTAAGTCTATACCGCCCATTTCCCTTCACCCATTAATAGCTAGTCTTCTTTGAGCATCCAGTGATAACAAAAAAATCAGATAGTCTACTATGGTAGATTGAATCACTGTTCCTAATTCTTCACACCTTTGTTGTTGTTGTTATACACCCTCACCCTTGGCCTGTCACTTTGCAGTATCTTCCACTAGAGTAGGTGGGGAGTATTAACTCACCCCACAATGGGCTTGGCCACATGACTTGCTTTGACCCAAGGAAAATGGACAGAAGTGACAATAAGCCAGATGCAGACTAGGTCTCAGGAGGCACTAGATGCTTCCATGCTGCCGCCTGCACTCCCTGCCATTTGCCAAGATTATATTCCCTGGGCAGTGTCCAAGGAAAATGTGGAAACCATCAAAAACTGCAGCTCTATCCAGCCATTTCACAGCTTAGAGCATAGCCACCCCAACCTGTCAGCATAAAATTTAAATGTTGCTTGTTGTAAGCCAGTAAGTTTTGGAGTGGCTTATTAACAACATGATTGAAGAAGTAGCTGGCAAATATACCTAAAGTCATTAAAAATCATATTTTTAAAGATTTTCTTTATGATTTGAGATAAAGGTTGTGATATAAAGCCAAACTGAAGTTATGACATAATTATGAAATTATATAATAGATATTATGACATAATTCTAACTGAATAAAGTCAGGATAGAAAGTTACATTTAAAATGACATCAAAATATATTTTATATATACATTGCCCAAAGGAATAGAATCAAGCATACCACTAGGTTAACAATGACCATCTCTGGTAGAATTATGTTTGATTTTAGGGTTTTTTTATTATCTACCATGAAATAGATGCTCAATTAATATTAGCTAAATAAAAGTTGAATGTATTTTCATGGATTCCAAATTTTCTAGAGAACATATATTGCTTTTGTAATCATAAAAATCAATGTTCATTTTTTTTAATGGATATCCATGACCTAGAAGGTTGATAATAAGCCTCTGAGAACAATTCTTTAGAGGCTTGTCCCCAACAGTGGTGAACACCCCTAAAAGCTCTAACCTAGAGTCTGGTTAATTGAGCAGCATTTGATGAAGACAGAAAAACAGTCCTACCAAAGTCAAGATTCATGATAATTAATCACATCAAAGCAACTCAGTAGTGAAAAGAGATGGGATAGGCCAAACATTCTCCATGTAGGAAAGAAACAGAATGTGTTTGAAGGGATTGCGGAAAGTAAAGAAGGAAGGTGCAAGAGAGGTGAGAACGAAGTGAGAAGACTGAAGGGAGAAAGAAAGGGTAAAAGAAAATTTATGGGGAAGTAATTCGATTCAGCTTCATCCTGAGGACGGATTACTCCACCATCACGCATCAATCTCCCTTTACAGAAAACCCCAGGGACAAACCAAATCACCCAACCTCAGTGAGAGAGAGCCTCTTTTGAAGCAGCCAGGTCAAGAATACTCTGCCTGATCCCCCCATCTCCCCCCTGCTTTAGCCACCTGGTTCTACACAGTTATCATTCCCTACTGCTGAGACCCTTTCTCAATCATCACAGTTCACAAGGAGATGGCTGCAGGCTAGACAAAATGCTTGCAGAGGCCTGGGGCCATCTTCCCTTCCTTTTTACCAGCTGCCACTTACCTAGGTAGCCCCAGGCACCAGCCACCATGCTGCTTTTGGCAGCTCCCATTTTATGGCAGCCCCCAGGCCAATCACGCTGAATAAACAAGGGTCAATTTCATCCCTCTGCAAGGGAACTGCCCATTCAAAGGTAGACATTATTACTGTATTAAGCCCCAAAAATGGAGAGAGAAGTGAAGAAAGGATTGTGCAGGGTTGGGGTGGAAGAAATAATGAAGAAGAGAGGAGATAAAGAAGGGGAAGGAGGGTAAAAGGTAAGGGGGACAGGAGAGGGGACCCACTGAGGGTTCCTCTCACCAAGGAGAAGTGCAAGGTCAGCCCCATTGTTTCATGTGGTAGCAATGCCAGCCCTGAAGCCATAAGCCCCCTTTGCCTTCTGTCAGAGCTTCATTCTTCCCATGCCTGCCCATCTGTTCACTTTGAACAACACTGAATCTCGCCTCTTGACAGCTAATATTGGGTTACGGGAATTGCTGCAACAGGGCCAAGAGGCTAGGCCCCAGCCTACAGGAACTCCTGGATGAGTCTTCTCCAGGTACATCCTCACCTCTGCCCACCAGAAAACCCTAACCTGTGTGTGGGTCGAGGGGTAGGGAGGAGGGGTGTTCAGGCACCAAGTTTCTCTGAATTTCTCAGATAAAAAAAACCAGAATTCTAACTTCAGTAATGTAAATCTTAGAGTAAGTCCTATTCATTGAGGCTTCCAATCATCCTTTGACTCTTCCCCCCACAACACAGACTGAGCTCCTTTTCTATCCCTGGCACTGGGGTGTTTGATACAGGCTTGATTGTTCACAGTCTAGGGCAGGAGACAAACAAGCAAAACAAAATTGAGAGAGGTCCAGTTTCATGGCTGAAGAATGAGTGTGTGTGCGTGTGCCCACGCATGCTCATGTGGATATGGACGTAGGTGTGAGTTTGGGTATGTGATAACCCTGAATAAATCATAATAGGACAACGTTTGTCTTCCCAGTCCAGGGCATCCACTCCAAGCTTTTCTGGACCAGCCCCATGAAACCTTAGAGTTCCTCACCTTTTCTTAGGAACCAAGAAAGTGGGCAAGAGGACGTGGAAGATCCTGGTTGCTTTTCTAAATCCTGAATTTACTCCAGATGGGCAGTTTCCTTATCTGCTGATTCCTCAAGTTCACTCACTGAAAGTCTTGAGGCTGAGAATGCACAGAGTTGGCAGATAAACCAAAAACGCCCTCTCCACTTCCCACGCTCTTTTTCCCTCTCAAAGTACCTGATGTTAAGGAATGGCAAAGTATAATACAAAATCTAATAGACCGGGTTTAAAAAATCCTACCTAGTATTTGTGACTATGGCAAGTCATTTAATCTTCCTGGGCATTGGCTTAATTATCTTAAAAATCCTAATGATACCACACACTTCATAAGCTTGTTCTAAATGTATTGAACATGTATAAAGTTACAGGTATCATGCCAATATTTTTACATAGTCATTTTATTTAAGCCTCACAACAACCCCAAAAAGGCTTGTTTTATAGATCGGAAAACAGAGACTCAGAGAGGTTAAAACACACCCAAGATCGCACAGTAATCTGTGATGGAACTGGGTTTCATATTCAGCTCTGTCTGACTCCAAAGCTCCTGCACCTTAACCTAAGCACCAAACTATGCCTGGCACATAGTAGGTACTCAATAAATGTGGATTCCCTTTCTATACCCCCTGCTGTGTGAATTTCATTGCCTTTGATAAACTTGGTACAACCCACACTCCCTCCAAAATTGCCTTTCAGTGGTTCTCCCCCTTCTTGGAGATGATCAGGAATCTGGATGTTCAGGCCACTTCTTTAAGCATCTCTTTTTAAACAGATGTGTTGATAATGTAAGGTTCGGGTAATGAGATTTTCCAGGCCATAAGTTGCTAACTGTGAATTAATTGCTTAGCCTATTTGCAATAAATAAAAGGACTATTAC
Source organism: Ailuropoda melanoleuca (assembly GCF_002007445.2). Classification (NCBI taxonomy): domain Eukaryota; kingdom Metazoa; phylum Chordata; class Mammalia; order Carnivora; family Ursidae; genus Ailuropoda; species Ailuropoda melanoleuca. Next base: position 18,970,852 of record NC_048231.1, on the reverse strand, counting down.
ATGTTTTAAAAAAAATCGCAAGGAGCCACTGAGCTTATGCAGAAACTTTCCATGTTGCTCTACACAAGCCATCTGTTGTCATCTATGCAGGATGACCATACCAAAGGCACTAAGTTAGAGCACCTCCTGACATGGCCTTAGGATAGAGAGTCCCAGTCCAGGATTCAAAATCCTGAGTGAGGAGCCCCACCATGGCTGCCTGTGTGACTCTGGACAACTTACATAACCACTCTGAACCCCGGTTCTTCCTTTGTAGATCACCATAACCACACTAGATGACTCTTCAGGCTGTGACCAGCTCTAGCATTCGATGATTCTGTATTAGCTGATACTTGGCAAAAACACGGTCTCCTTGTTGAGTGATACCCTGAGAAGTTCATCTGGCCAAAAATAAATCCAGCCTTGCTTTGAAATATGTGCTTTTTAACCCACTCAGTCTAGAACTATTTTGAAAAATACAATTAGGCAGTAAATGTATGCTGCCTATCGTGGGCCCAAGGCATTTTTTTTCAGGTTAAGAAACTAGCAAAAGCATACACTCCTCAAGCATACCAGGGAATCGCACTGACCCGAGCCCATAGTCCATATGGTGTTGCGATGTCTGATAATCATTTAGGCTGTTGCTTTAATAACACATGCCTGCTGCTTGAGAGGCTTCCCTGCTTCACACAGCTCCCTGGCACTGGAAACCATGCTTCCATTGCGGGAGTGCACAGCCCCTCCTCACCTTCCTCTAGCTACTTCAATGACCACCAGATCACGAAGGAACTCACAACCCTAACAGGGGAGGGGTGGTTATAGAAGGCAGTGATGTCTATCCTAGGAATGACTGACAAGACTTTGGTGGAAAATGACAGTCCTCTTGAAATAACGGAAGGTCTATTGTAGAAGAGGGTTTCCGTTTGATCAGTTCTATATATCCCAGGTGTCCGTGGCATAGTGAGTACTGAATAAATGTCACCTGAGTGGATAAATCCTGTATCGTTCCCAAAGCCTGAACCAACATCAAAAGAAAGCTATTAGAAGAACTGAGACTTCGGTTTATGGCAAAAAGGAGATTTTTAGAATATTTAGGGCTATCCAAAAATGAAATGGGAGGTGAGCTCCTTTGTCACTAGGAGCCATAGAGTATTACCACAAAAGAGTGGGCTTGGGGGTGGAGGGGGGCCCAAAAGAACTAGACAACCTTGGACAGGTTTTTGAACCTATCCTTGACCCTACCATTCCTCAGATGTAAACTGAGCATAAAAATAGCACCTATCTTGCATAGTTATTACAACAATTAAATAAGCTACCCACTGCTAAGCACCTCGTACAGCATATGGAAACAGAGTAAATGTTCCCAGAGTCCAGAGAACATTTGAGGAATTTTTGTCAAGGGTGTTTATGTATCAGAGAGATCGGGTTAGACTCAAAAACCTCAGAGGTCCCTTCCAACTGTAAATATGATCTATACATTCCGGTAAGAGTCACCCCCTCACCACCATCCCCTATAAATGTTTTTATCACCTGAACAGCTCACAGCATTTTTATTCATCAACCGTTTTTCTTTCCACTTCTGCACCCCACAGAGACCTGACTTTGTAGCCCTCCACAGAAGGAAGCCCCACATTGTGGCGGCTAGAGAAGTCGGGCTGTTTGTGGAAGTAGTTTTCTTACAGACTGAAAAATGGGGCAAAGGGAGCAGAGACACCCAGCTGGAGATGAGGTCCCGGTGAGCAACAGCCCACCACGACAGGCGCTGACATTAAGAGCCAGCCACTATCTTCAGCCCCAGAAAGGAAGACTTCAAGGGTGGGAATAATTCAACTAAGCAAACATCAGAGCGGTTATCTTTACAATGTCGCTGGTGGAGACAGAATGTGCAGCCCTTGGCTGGTGTGAGCGTTGGCTGTGAGCAACTGCAGGAAAACAATATTCAAATACCAGTGGGCCACAGCAGGCAACTCCAGACAAGGGGCCTCCAGAGAAGATTGAAATCTGAAAGGCACGGGGCTTTCTTCCCCTGGGGAAACAAAGAAGGAGAGCGTGCTAATCCCACAGATTTCATAAGGTTTCTGATTTACTGGCCTCTCAGAAGGCTCTGCTGGGGTTTGTCATTTTGATGAGAATGCCTCGCTGTAAAGGTTAAACATGCTAAGAAGCATGAAATGATCTTCTCCAAGAAAGACTGCATCTCTTTGCCAGGGAAGTGGCGGTCCAATAGTCCACAGAAGGGGGCCTTCCAAGAGCTGTTCGTATCCAGGGTTTCCAGCCCGAAGTGCCAGAGGCACTTGTCCCTACAGCCCCCTCTCTGTGGGGCTGGGTTTATTTGTTGCTCGTGGGGCAAGATGGGAGGGGTGATGAAAGAAAGAATAGAGAAATGTATACATGTCTTCACATTTCTTCTCTCTCAATCAGTTGCCATTTCAAATACAATTTACCAATAAGACTAAATTACTGGAAGTTGACCAAATGCTTCTCCTGGAAGGCCCCAATTCTACTGCTTAGCAGGTCACAGGACATAAACACATATCTGCACAAAACAGGTACAGATACTGCCCATGCATATATCGTTGAAAAATCCAAGCCAGGGAACTGAAATGAGGGGTTAAGAACATTGTATTCTGTCCTTTGAGCAACTCAATTCCTACCTGGAGACCACAGTTTCCTCAGCCAAAAACTGGGGGTGGGGGTGTGCCACATGACATCTAAGCCTGTGGCAAGATAGACAGATCTATGACTTTTATACCCTGTCTGGTTTTCTTTGGGTCAATCGAGTTTCAGATTTTGAGTTTGTGCCCTCTCTTCATGATTGCTACATGCCTGCTATCTCCTGCCCTTAATAACCCCAAATTGGATTAAAACAGAACCGATGATAAAATAGAGAAACATCCGGGAAACTGGAAGGAAATTATACCCACATGCTATATGCATGTGCTCTATGCACAGACACGTACGCGATCCTCGGTACCGGGTGTCTGTAAAGTCCTAATGACACACCGGAATACAGAAAAATTAAAAATCTCATTTTCCTATCTCTAAGAAAACAATCTTTTGGCTTAGTCTCAAATATGGCCAGTTTTACAAGAGAAAGAGAAACTACAATTAGTTTTCTCATGAGATCTATGCCAGAGAGCTTGGTCAAGATAATCACAGTTACGACAGACCATTTTAACATAATTCTTCAAAAATCTAGGATTACACCAGAGTCATGTCTTGATTCCAAGTACAAACTGCCTGAAGTACGGAGAAGCGTGTGCTTTGGTACGTTCCCTTCCGGCACAACCCTCCTTCCCACTTTTAAGTTCGAGCCTGTATCTTACGCTTAAACACAAAAATCGTATCTAGGTGATCTCTATAACACAAGAAACAACATGGGATAAAAACACCAGCCAGATAATGTTTTCATTCTTGAATTGCTGAACTCTAGATTCAGAAAGGGGCATGTTGGCTTATCTACGTAGGCACAAGCACATCGTACACTTTGACTCTAGGCTCCCAACATGCCACTGAAGCAGCCACTGTGCGTATTCTCAGTGGGAAACCTGGAAACCGAAGCGCAGACGGAGGGTTAGTCGCATGTGTTCAGAGCAGGACCAGCACAGGTAGGTGACTCCTAGCAACATCCTCCCCACTCCTCCCAAGAATCTCCAACTGACCCGAGATGGCTGAGTAGAGCAGGGAAGAAACAGTAACTTCTCTGGCCAAACACTTGTTCTAATCCAGTCTCAGCCACTCTTCAGCTGTTGTACAATTAAGTCCCACGCACACTGCCCCTTATGTATCTATTGGATGTGTCGGCAAAACTCAACCTCCGTTTTCTCTAACCTCACTGAGGGCTCTTCTCATTCATGAATTAATGCAAATGCAAGGAGAACTCATGCACACCGGTCTGCTGGCTCCTGTCTCCCACCTGCCATGCTGTTATCACACTGCTAAAAATGGCACGCCTCCTGTAAGATAAGGTCCACACTTGTTGGGAGAGCAAAGGAGGTGCTTCACAACCGGCCCTGCCACCCCTTCAGCCACACATTCTAAAACGTCCCCTCAAATTCGTCTCCTACTCCCAAGCTTTAGATTCGATACACAAGGAAAGCTTCCTATTTACCAAAGTCACCTTTGCTTATCTGTTCCCTCTGCCTGGAATAATTTTACCTGCCTGGTCTACCTGGCAGAGTCCTGCCCTTCTACCAAGCCTCGGCTCTAGTGTCACCCAGTTTGTGATGCTGTCCATGATCTTTCTCCCTGCATTTATGTCCCACCTTCCACCCTTCAGAATTTATTCGTATGGTTGTGAGGAGAGACACAATCAATGCTTTTGTATCCCCAGGGCTCAACGCTGCCTCTGGCACACAGTGCTCAATGGGTGCTTTGGAATGAATGAATCAAGCCCTTAATTTCTTCATCCAGAAAATGAGGGTCATAACATGCAGCCCGCAGAGTGGATGTGAGGGTTAAATGGCCCAGTGTACATTAAGAACTTAACATACAGCTGGCACATAATTTCTTTTAATAAATAGATCTCTTAACTTCCCTTTTCTGTTAATCCAGACTGGAAAAAGGAAGGATTCACCTACCTGGGGAAAGACATGCAAAACCAGAGATACTAGAAAAGACTATAATAATCGGTGTGCATTTTAAAGCACTTGTTTCTCATAATTCAGCAGCTTCTAAATTTATTGCATCCATAATGGGCAGATGTCTGCTGGCAGTTAAGAAGCTTTTAGCCAAGGCAGTAATAAAGGTACAGAGTGGCAATATAAATGGCCCCCATGTCCCTGCATTTGACAGAACCACAGCCCACAGCAGGCGTGAAATGGTCCTAAGCAGCTGTCACGTGCTGCCCCAAAGTTCTGACCCTCACATTGTCAGGCTGACCACAGGCCTAGCTGTAGATTTTTCAAAGATGTCTGAAGTCCCCAGCCTGTCCTTCTGAGGTCCTTGAGCTTCAAGACTCCAGAGCAGCTAGAATCTCTTTCCTGACTCTGTCTTTGAAGTTACAGGAGCAGCTGTGATCAGCAGTGTCTCAGACCCTAACCTGGTAGAATAACACTTAGGAAGGCTTCATGGACATGGGTTAACTTCCTGGGATCATAAGCAGAAAACAAGAAGAGGATAAAGAAGAGGAGAAATCTTCTTGCTGCTATGGTAGTCACCAAAATAACCCAAATACCAACAAATAAGAAAAAGTGAGGGCATGCTGGTTGGTGTTGATGAATGGTCTATTTCTTAAAAAGACCCTTTCTCTGATACATGTCATTACCCATCAAAAGGGGTAAAAACTGGACTGAAAAGGTGACAGCCTTCTAATGCTCTTAAGAAATCCAAGGTTCTATTCATGAATCCATCAATTAAAACTTATGTATCACGGGCCTGAAGTATTCCCAGCACACCGAGGCATTAATTTTCATAGATGAAGGAATCAGAGTACTTCATTGCAGTGCTGATATAACTAAACCCAGCCTCCTAACTCAGACAGTTCTGCAGCCTGGAAAGAACAAGGACTTGCATTCCTATCCTGCTCTTCACTCACCTTTACCCCTCTCCTCAGGATAAGGAAAGACACTGCCAAGCTGATGACATTTGAGAATAGCAGAGTTTTAGAATTGGAAGGGCCCTGAGAGAGCATGAAACTCAACTGCCTCATTTTATTTTTGCAGAACAGCGAAGCCGGAGTATCCAAGTAAGAATCTCAAGGTCACATATCTAAATAAATGGCCTGCGAATCCCTGAGGAATAGGGGCAGATCTTCAGTGGCACTGGAACCTATAAAAGTGACCGGCATTATTATATTTGACCTTGGAAGCCAGGTTTCTTCTATTCCTACACCAGTGAGTCGGTCTCAGCAGACCCCAGTGGATCCAGAACCAGTTATAAAGTGATATGTTGTGCTAAACATATTTTGATTTCTAATTGCTATCTTTCTTCCCTATGATTAGTCCCTGAATTCTTGCCCTTGGCAGACTGCATTACAATTTGCAGACTACTTCTCCATCCCTTCCACTAGACTTTGAGTTCATGAAGAATAGAAACCATGTCTTCTACAAATTTGCATCCCACAATTTAGCTCAGCACACCTAGTAGAGAGAAGAGATAGATGCCTACTTGGGCAATTGCTATGGTAATGTTGAAGTTATTTCCAAAGAGGTATCGTAGCTTTATTTCCTATAATTTGGGGAATCAAAGGCCACTGAAACTAACGATACTTACAGCAGGAATGTGTTGAACATGTAAACATTTTAATAATCTAACTTTAATACTCTAAAAAAAAGGCAAAAAATGATTTTGAGCTTTTCATAATCATATGACATGCTATCTAGTCCAAAAAAAGAGATCAGTATAGACCAACCTAAGATGATGTCTGTGTAATGGATGGTGGGAATGGAGAGGGAGAGAGGTGAACAGATGAGGATGGGGTTAAATAAGGAATCAACAGGAATTTGCTGAGAGACTTAATGAGATGGGAGAAAAATCAATGAGAATGCCAAAGACAAATGTGATGCCATTTACTGAGATGGCAAAAACATAAAAAACATTAAAAAAAAAAGTCTAACATTGAGAGGAGGGACTCAAAATTTCTGTTTTTCAATGTTATGATTAAGACACCTATCAGAAATCTAAATGGATATCTCAAGTACACAACTAGATACAGAAATCTGGGATTCCAGAGAGTTCGAGGCTAGAGATCCTGGATTTGAGAGTCACTGACATACAGATGACCGTCAATGCTATGGCAATGGGTGAGGACAGACTATGGATGAGTGTGCAGACTAACAGGAGACCCAGGACAGAGGGCTGGGGCCTTCTAACATTGAACAACCACACAGTATCTGTACAGCACAGTGCCTCAGTGGGGGGGCCACACAGATATTTAATGCATTGTTTTTCCCTCAATGACCTTATAATCTAACCTCTTTCAGATACACAGGAAGGAAAGGCTGCTCAATGTAACAGAAAGTGCAACAGAGTAAGAGTCAGGAATTGTGAATTTTAACCAATTTTAACTCCAAGTTAAAGTGATGTTTCCAATTCCTCACCTACTGAAACAAGGATCAGGAACAGGAAACATCAACAGTACCTGCCAGCTCTACTATTTCTTTCTTTTTTTTTTTAAAAAGATTTTTTTATTTATTTATGCGACAGAGAGACAGCCAGCGAGAGAGGGAACACAGCAGGGGAGTGGGAGAGGAAGAAGCAGGCTCCCAGCGGAGGAGCCAGACGTGGGGCTCGATCCTGATACGCCGGGATCACGCCCTGAGCCGAAGGCAGACGCTCAACGACTGCGCTACCCAGACGCCCCCAGCTCTACTATTTCTGACACCATAATTTCCACGTGGCACCCAGATGACATTTCCATCTCATCTAAAGGTGGTATCTCGGCCTTCCCAGGCAGAAGGTGCCGCCACTTTCCCAGGAGCATACAGCAGCATTCAGCATTGGCTGAAAAGGAAGTCCCTGAGCTGGAAAGGGGAACAGCTGCTGTCTGCACTCTTTCCCAGTTGGAACAAAAGTCACTTGAGAAAACTCAGAATATCTGCATTCTTGGTTTTCAGCTGGTGTTTTTATTAGATGAATGGAATCCCAGGAACCAGTGAGAAGAACAGATTTACCCTCTCATCACATTCTCTTGGTTGTGCAAATTAATATTCTCAAAGGCATCCGATTTCCATGATCCCAGGAAATATTTTCTTTTATCAGACAGAAGCAGCTGCACATGGCTGGATATCTGTAACAGGATATGGCCTTATGGGTTGGGGTATGCTGAGCTTAGCCATGAAAGAGCACTAAGAAAACGGTTCAGTAACATTTTATTTATATGTGCGTGCGCACACACACACACACGTACACGCACACAAAAACATGCGTGTGCATCTGGGTGATCCTTTATTCTAGGTGACCACCCACCTGGACAGAGCTGATAGATGGAAGGAAAGACAGACAAACCAAATTGGGCCAATCAGTTTCTTCTTTTGGAAAATGTAAATGTAGATAGAAAAATCAAGAACCTGGAAGCTAGGAGAGATGAATCACTTCAACTGCAGTGCCTTGGGGTTCCCGGAGCTGTTCTGCTTCCCTTTTAAAGATGTAGTTAGTGAGACCTTCATCTGATCAGTACCTCTTTAGGTAATCATGCAGTATATCCCCTTCCTTGACTCTGTTAGCCATAGTCAGTTCTGTAGCTTGCAACCAAAAGAATATGACCTAGAAAGTATTAGCATCTTCATTTTATAGATAAGGAAACTGAGGCTTAATTCTTCTAGAATTAAGAGATAAATTGGTTGTAGGTCACCTAGCTAATAAGTGACAGAAGCAGCACAGAAACCAGGTCTATCTGACTCTAACATTCATGCCATTAACCCCTAGGGCCACCCTGATTCTAAGTGCTGCACTGTAGGTTAATTTTCTTGTCATAGGAATGGACTTGTGCTGAATCCTCTGTTCTTGCTTGCTAAATAAATGATGGCATACATTCAGAAAAAGCCACCCAAGGGAGAGGACAGAATCTGCAGTGGCCTCATCAAACTGAAGCTTGATGGTCCACAAACAAATCAAATCCATAGTCTTGGCTATTGATGCTTCGCTCCCACCAACTGAACTAAATGGTTTGGCCACCTGGACAAGGAGAAGATGCCGTGGTTGTTCCACGTCAACTGATCGTATCTTCTTAAGAAAGAGAAGCTGAACGTTTCCTCAATACAATAAGGCTTCACAGGAAGGCAGGTGTTCTTCCAGCAGACAAGCATTTCAAACAAAGTGACCAGCATTAAGCAGCTAAAACAGGCCTTTGCTTTTTAGGTCATGGAGACAGACGTCTCCCACACTCACTATGAATAACAAACCAAAATAGCTAGAGCTGAACAACTGGGATGGGAAGATAGATCTCCATCTTCTTAGAATAGTATCAGATCACCCCAAAACAATCTAAATACAACATCCAGCCGATTGTTAAATGTCAAGATTTAGAGTTGCTATCTTCACAGGCAATAGAAGCACTCTCGTGAGGGTACACGCAAGAGTCATCCATTTTTACTATACGAGAAAGATACTCCTGCAAGTGAACCTTACTGTCATATATTCATATATTTCCCAGTTCCCCTGCCTTATTCCATTGTCTCTGGTGGACAGCTTTGATCTGGGAGTCACCCCATAGACCAAACTGCTTGCTCACTCTGCTTGGGTTCTTGGGCTATTTTGATCTAGTGTCTGACCTGGGCCATCCCCAGCTCTGCTTTTTCTCTGAATACCAGTTTTAACATCCCACCTATGCTTTCTCTGTTTTATATAAACAAATACCTCTCTAACCCCACCAGTCCTATTGTGGGACCAGTGATATCAAGGGACTGATCCCACAACAAAGTCCAAGTAGAGGACACAGTTTGGGCTGGATGGGAGACACTGTCTTAGAAATTGTCTTAATCTTATCACATGTAGTACAAATGATCATTTCTAGGCTTAGAGTTAATGTTTATAGAAAAAAAATAGAGAAAATGGTAAACTGAGTGCCCAGGTTGATGGAGTCACAGGGGGTGGGGCAGCATTCCTGCATCCCAAGGGGATCATGGTCCTTACATAAGGAAGGTTAACAAATATTTTGCCTTCCCCGCTCTTCAAAAGTGCCTCTAGGGTCATAGTTTTGTTAGAAATAGGAGACAAGAAGATCCAAGAAACCTCAAATCCCCCTTTCCTAACCATCACTCCCCTATACAAGCCTGGTCTCTCCCATCTGTTTGCCCTACTGTTACCCTATAAACATAGAGCATAACATCTACCACATGTTAGCACATTTCCCACATTTCCCTTTGTTTCCCTGGAAGGACTATACACCCCTTTATCAAAATCAGGAGCTATGTCTGGTTTTGCATTTCCAGGATCTGATACAGTGCCTGTAACACACTAGGGTTTCAATAAATGTCTGCATCATGTATAAAAAAAATGAATAAAAGACACTCAAAGCATCTCCACTGAGAAATCAGTTTCAATAAAGAAAAACAATGTCATTGGGAAACTCTATTTTCTCTGCTAGCAAGTGGAGTCCTATCATTTTTACACTCCACTGATTCATTCTGAACATGGTGTCAGGAACAATACAGGACCAGAAAACAATTAGCAGGGGAACAAAACAATCAGGTGCACCGTCTGGGATTTGAGCGATGTATAGATCAAATGTCTTAAATTTGTTACGCTCCTTCTCAGTTGGCCAGAATGGATGACTTGGCTGCACTGTCCCAGGAATAATTGTCCCTCATAGATCCCCAATCAGCTGCCTCTTAATGACTAGTCAGAAGTGACAACATAAAAGGTGCAGTGACTTTCACTGTACTTGGCAAATCTTGGACCAACTCCCATGGATCTGCCCTTGGAATAGGTGAGCTCAGAGATATTGTGCACAGCTGGCTACAGTCACTGCTCCTGTCTTCAGCAGTCCCAAGGCCCTTGAGTTGGGAAGAGACCCAAGAGGAAGAAGTGAGGGGTCTGAAATGATCTCTGGTTCTTACACAACATCATAGGTGGTGGAAGACCTGTAACAGTGTGGCTTACACCAAAACGGTCTCACTCATCCCAGAGGTCAAATGCCTTTTCTATTGCCCCAAACCAAGACCAGGGTAGTCTACCCTACAAAGATGTTTGAAAAAAGTCTAGAAGCTTGACAGACTGACCAGCCCCATGTGGCCCACTTGTGTTCCAGATGGCTGCTTCCTCATCTTAGCTCCTATTCGGCTTTTGGCAGCTTTGGAAATTCAGCAAGTCTGAATTTACATTCCATGAGCTCCAAGAAAGTTGCCTCTTCCTCCTTTACCCCAGTGTGCTGTGTGCTGTTTTTGATCCAGATGTAAAAAAAGATCTACAGTTCTCTTAAAACACCGCTTAACTAATTATACAGTGGACCTCACAAAAGCCAGTCCTGGAAAACATCTTTGCCTGGTTATCCAGCCCCTGTTCCAGGCTTGTTCCAGAATTCATCCTCATCCCCAGACTCCTGATACTGGACAATTCTGGCCACTGGTGGTCTTTAGGGATGAGACCTTGCAGGTCCTCAAGAAAGTCTTCTCTTCCCTGAATCTCTATGTCCTCCCAGTCTGGTCCACCAGTGGTGCTCATGCTGCTACCTTGTATCCTTTTCTTACTGTTTCTTGTAGAGACATCTCAACTCCTCAGATAAAGAAATGATAAACTTCTTGAGAGCAGGAACTATGTCTATTGGATATGCAGTATCTTTAAAACCCTAGAGCTATGCCCTCAGCAAACACTTGATAAATATGTAAGTTATCCTTTCAAATAAAATAGAGGCTGACAACCTATGGACAGCCAGCTTGAAGTCTGTAAGCTTGGCATATAAAAGAATAAACCGAGCTGGAATTAGACATAGCTTATAGACCAGAACCTCCTTGTCTTGATGCTGCTTCTCTTTACCTTTATATCTGCCCTTCACCCAAATTGTAAATTCAGTGCAAATATAAGATGCAGCATGGTGAATGGGAAGGGGCTTCTCCCAGCATCCTAGCCTGTGTGCTCCCCTCCTCTTCAGCCATCTCTCATGCCCTTCCCCCACCTCATGCCACACTCCAGCACCTTCTGGACTTCATTCAGTTCCCCAACTCTGCCATGGTTTCTTACCTCTGTCCCTTGGCACAGTCTGTCTTTCTTGTCTAAGACACAGGCTTTCCTCTAACCACTTTGCCAGGCTAACTCCTACTCCTGTTTCAAGTCTCACATCGCATATTTCTTCCTGGCAGCAGCTTTTCTATGAACCTCTACAGTATGCCGGGCCCCCCGACAGAGGGCCCCCCCAAACTTCTATTTTCCCTTTAATGATGTTTATGACAATCACTACGACTATAACTATCACCGACATGTATCAATCATTGTATGGGAACCCACTAACTCAATCCTCACCAATACCTTCTGAGGTAGGTACCTGATCAAGTCTCAAAGATATTGATTATCTTGATAAAATTCACATCACTCCATAAGGGTGAGATTTCTCACCTAGCCTGGCTCCAGAGTTCATGTTCTTAACCAATACATCATGCTGCCTCCGACAAACCTCACCATGTTTGTAATTGTTTATTTAATGACTAAATATTCCACCAGACAGCAACTCCATGAGAACAGGACTGGGTCTACCTTGTTCAGTAGTGTACTTTTAAAGCCTAATCCAAGAGCTAGCATGTAGAAAGCTCCAAAATGCATGCGTTAAATGAATAAATCAAACAGCCAGTTTGTTAGCCCACCCAGAAACCCAAAAGAAAAGTATTCACCCACTCTGGATAGAAGATGTCTCATACTTAACTGAAAAGGTATCATGATCTTGGTAATATTTATTCTAAAGTTTCTCTTTCTGGGATCTAACCCTAATTAACAAATTCACGCATCCAGAACCAGAAAGGGTATAATCTGGAAAGCAGTGAATGGAAGGAAACGCTTCTATAAAACAGAGAAAGCATGGTAGGTCTATCTCGGGACACACCTGCCATACACCACGCCCACTCGGACCTTGCATGCCACCCACGAGGGCCAGCTCACCCCTTTCACAGGTCCTTCCCCAGTAGCCAGTGCCCGTGCAGTCGCAGATGAAGCGGTTCCAGCCATCCTTGCACACAGCATTGTTCTTGCATGGGTAGCTGTCGCACTGCTTGGCGCTCATCCGCGAACAGGAGGACTTGACGCCCGCAGCGTTCTGCATCTCTGCCAGCTGCCGGATGTTCTTGCTGCGCCCGTCGATGAACAGGTCACGGATGCAGCCCACGTAGCCGTAGTTGAGCATGGCAGTCCAGAGCTCAGTGGGAAGGATGAGGCCAGCACGGTTCTCCGGCAGCCCGCCCAGGTACATGTCCCCCTCCAGGTCCAGGATCTCGCTCTCCCCACTGGCGGTGAATGGCGTGCGCCTGCTGTTCACTGATATGGTACCTGGGATGGAAGGACGGAGACAGAGTGAGCTAACGGCCCTCTGAGCGTCACAGGTGAGGCTGCCAGTCAATGAACCAAATGAAAGGAGCCCAGTAGGTGGGTTCAGAGACTCATGGTGGCTGGCCAGGTGAGAACAATGCAAGCAAGGGAGTCAAACGCTTCCAGACAGTAGAAAGGAAAATGTTAGGCTATTTGGTTCCAGTCTTTGCTGCTGAGACACTCTCACGGATAGGAGGATTCAGGACCATCTCAGTGAACGAAAGAATACCTAACGTGATATCTTTTCTCTACAGAGTCTCGGCTGGAAGGTCACACACCAAACAGGGTGAGGGCAGCACAGCTGCTGCCTGTGTTTAAATCTCGGCTCTACCAGGTTCTAGCTATGTAACCCTGAAGAAGTGATTTCACCTGCCAGGGCCTCAATGTCCTCATCTGTAAAGTGGGAAAATAATTGTCCCCACCCCCAGACTGGTGTGATGATTAGGTAAGTTCATATATGTAAAGTGCTTCTCAGGGTTTGGGACAGAGTAAGGGTTCTGGAAGTGCTTGCGTAAGTCTTCCTCACTCACTTGCCGTGCCCAAAAGGATAGAACCCTCCATGCACTAATACCCTCTACACTGGTATTAGCTACCAGCCCTGCCAGTGAATATTTGGAGCATTGCCTTGGAGAAATTTTAACTGGAACATGTTTGATTATTCATTTAACAAATATGTATTGCACACCTGCTGTGTCTCTGGTATACTTGTAGGTGCAGGTACGTCTCTGCTCTTGTGGCGCTGATATCCCAGAGCAGAGGGACAGAAATTAAACAAATGACTCGATAAGCAAGAGAATTAGGTAATGGTAGGTAGTAGGAACAGAGTAAAATGGGTGGTAGCAGCCTGTGGGTTCTCCTTTAATACATATAGTGGGTGAAGGCCTCTCCAGGCAGGTGACGGGTATACTAAAACCACAATGTTGAAAAGGACACAACCATGCCAAGTCCAAGGGGAAGAATAATATGCCAGGCAGGAGGAACGGCCCCTGCAAAGGCCCTGGGGTAAGTCAGAGTGTGGCTAGAGTGGGAGGGCACAAAGGGTGAGCAAGAGATGAGATCAGAGAGGCAGTCCAGGTACAGCAGCAGTAGGGTCGTGGACCCCTCAACGGGACAGTGCAAACTTAGAGCCTGGCTTGGGAACTGGGGACTGGGATTCTCATCCTAAATGGTCTTCTGCCCCGAGGCCAGTCCCCAAGCTACTTTACAGTCCATTTTCCTAAACTATAAAATCAAGGAAACTGTAAAATTAAGGTGATATCTGAACATCATGCCAGAAATTTTAAATTTACTTAGTATTCTTAAAGTGCTTTATTGGTACCAAGATACCTGGTCTTGCCATTTGTCAGGCAGCCTTCATTTCTGCCTGAGCCTCAGTCCCCTGGGCTCTGAAAGGGACAGCCTGAAGGGCCATGAAGGTCAAATAAGATCAAGAGTGTGAAGCACACTCTAAATTACAAAGCCAGCAATTATGGACCTCAGGGCGGGTTATGCCAGCAACAGAGCTTCCCCCACTTTGTCCTCGAAGTTTTCCCCTAGAGAAATCAGCTTTGCATTTTCGTTTTTAAAATTTTAGAAACCTACATACCAATAATTATGTCCTGGTCACCCTTTTAAGTACTGTATGTGCTTTTCTGGACTCGATCCTCAAAATAGTCTCACGAGGAAGGAGTCAACAGGGGCACTAATTCACAAATGAGCAAGCTGAGGTTTGTGTCTCCTTTGCTCCTGCACTGCTTGCTTCTCTACCCCCCACAAGCCCACAGAGCTGCTTGATCCCCAACCTGGAGCAGCAGCTGTTGCCAAATACGGACAGCAGCAGAGTGGATTTAAATGTTGGAGCCATAAATACACCCTGAGAAATCCGTCCTCTGAGGGTGAGACCACAACTGTTTGGAATGCACTTAATCAAGTTTCAAGAACCAGTCCCCCAACTAGGGAGTGATCACCATGATTTCCCCATGTCATTCTTCCAGATGAGCAAGGAAGGAGGGACCATACTTGCATAGACAGATGTTTTCATAACTATTCATTCTGGCACACGTTTGTAACTAAAAACGTACCAGAAGATACCCTTGTGAAGAAAGGAAGTTTAACAGATCATAGTAAAATTTTGTTATGTTGTGTTATGCTGCGTTCAGGAGACAATGATGTGTTTACTCAGTAAATTATTATAGGCTTTGATCAAATGTATCATTATTGGCCAGCTATAGCTCCCAGATATGAAACTCAAGGCTTCTGAAATCCAGACAGATTTGTCAAAGATGGGTCCACTGATGGTTTTAACAAATAATTGCCTCACTTGAAAAAGCACTCAGTACTGGGAATAAACAGAAGTAAACATCGAACAATTTCCCGTGCTCTAGGCTGCCTGTGACACACACAGGTAACCTTTTAGCTGCGTCAGGTCTAGGCTAGCCAATCCTGACACCCATCAACCATAATGGAACTCCAGAGACCCAAAACACATGGTCCTAAAACCAACAGAAGTGTTTCCCTTATAATTTTAGGATAGCTTTCTGGCTCTGCCCCTGCTGACACTGTATGGATAAATTTAGAAAGAGAGAGAAAAAGATTTGGCCTCCAGAGAAAATAGTTTTTTGTGTCTTTTTCTGTTAAAAAAGCACAAACTGTTCATTCTTACTCAACAAGCACATTTAATTTGAAGCCTCTTGGTTCTGATTAGATTTCAGACAATCAATAAAGCATCCTGCTGGGCACTAAACCAGCCAGGGCTGCAATCTGCCACCCGTCTGCCCTCTACGCAGAACCCATCCAGCTCCTCCTAAGGGCAACACTGCCCATCTCCGTCATCCCTCTGGCTGTGGAATTATGCAGAAACACCATCCCCGGAAAGCTCAGCCATTTCTGGCTGCAGCCTTCTGAGGGAACCTATCGCTTTCTATTAGTGGCCAAGTGCGCCTACACAAAAATGTCCAAATGACAGACTTTGTGTTTCCCAGGAGAGAGAATCCTTAAAAATACAGCAAAGACAGCCAAGACACTTCTTCTTGAGCCGAACACTGCCTAAATGCAGAATCGGGAAATAGGTGTGAAATCCACATGCTCTAGTTACCACTCCCGGTGAAATGTCCTTCCTGATGGCACAGAATGTGACCTTCACTGCCACATGGTCCAGAGAAAGCCAGGCAGACTGTCCAGGCATTTAAAAGCTCCAGACTCTCTATTTGCGTGTGTGTGTGTGTGTGTGTGTGTGTGTGTGTGTGTGTGCTCAAGCGCACATTTCCTCCCTCTCTTTGTTACCATTCCACAGTAGCTATGTACTGCCTGGGGCTAGCTTGTTTGATCTGCGGCTGCAGAAACAAACAAAGCCATTTAAACCAAATGTAAAAGGTTATGAAGAGGAAGGGAGAGTTAGTGAGGTCTGAGCAAAGAGTGAAATATAGGCTCTCACACCAAAGGAAGGCTTTAAATTGAATATGACTTCAGGAAAAATCAATTTGCCTTTTCCTTCTTGTCATAATTTCTCCCTGCAACATGACTCTTGCCAATTATTGAAGGGTGTAGCATTGCATAAACTCTTGCACAGTGAAGCTTATCCTACAGAGTAATCACATAATGCAGTAACTGTGATGTCACAATATGTTTCCATGGTGATGAGAAAAAGAAGAAGAAAAGGAGGGGGAGGAAAAAACATCACATCAGTGACACGACAGCCTCTTTGGTAGCTGTGGAAATGTGACTTGTAAAACCATGCTTGGCTCCAGGGCCTTGGAGCTATCACTGAGACGGCTGTGCCGGGAGTGACAAGGGAGGGAGGACCACGCGAACCGTCAACGAGACAGATATCTTGTTCAGGACCATAATCTTACAACAACCATTAAAGAGAACAGCAAAAGAGTCAAACATGCATGCAAGTGCAAACATTAAAATAAAAAAATAGAGAGCCAGGAAACAGACTGAAAAGCTGCAGCTTTCCTCTCTTCTCAATCACAGTCATGCATCTTCCTACCTGATCTGCCATCTCGCTGAATGTCCACGTGGTACCATTCCCCATCGTTGGCTTTCTTCTGAGTGGCCTTCACTTTGATGGTGCCTGAGCCCATGTCAAGCAGCAGGTATAGGTTGCCATCGAGGAGTTCTACAGCAAAGAAGTCCACCTTGGTGTTCTTCTGGCTCCGTGTATCCTTCCTCTCTTGGGGCTTCCCGTGAGTGAAGAGGATCAGGCCATTGGGCTCAGTGGTGCGGAAGTCAAAGGAAATGGAACCCATGCGTTTGGTGTTCCATTTGGGCAAACTGATGTACGCCTCTGGGGTCTCGAAGTTGATGGGGTCCAGCGTGGCCACATTCTCACACTTGAATACAACTTCACCATAGATTTTCATCTTGGTGTCCCCGATCCGGGCCAGGCGAGACAGCTCCAGACGGATGTCATTATTCTTATAAACAACCTGTCAAAAGCCAAACGAGTGCCATATGAATCAACCTTGCAAACAGCTCCCAGCCATGGCTTACTGGTTACCCGGGAAAAAAGCCCAAGAAGAGGCTTCAGGGCACAATATGTCTGAAACAATATGAGAAACGTGAGACACGGCGTTTGAAAAAGTGTCCAAAGAGACCTCTGGGGTACACATAAGCCCTAAAAAGGCCCCACATTTCTATTTTATTCCTTTTGTGTTGTCTCCTTCTGGCCAATTTTTTTGTGTTGTCAGGAAATTATACGAAACCAGCTTGCAAGTAAAAATCAAGAGAAACTGAGTTGCGCAAACACTAATATTTAAATACAAAGATATCTACTGAAGTATACTTAGTAAAAGACCAGAAACAACCTAAATGACCATCAGCAACAGACCAGCACGTCCCACAATGGACAATCACGCAGTCCTTAAAAACAAGGTAGTGCTCTGGTTTTGACACGGATGCTCTCCAAGAAATATTGTTAAGTAAAATGAGCAAGGAACATAAATGTGTGCACTACACTATCATTGTGTTAAGTGTGTGTGCGTGTGTGTTTTGCGGGTCATATGTGTTATACGTATATATGATCATAAATGCATAAAATGTCCTTGGAAGGAAACACAAGAAAGTATGAAATTGTCACTGGGGAGTGGATTTATCAGATTCATATTCAGGAATGGGAGAGAGACTGACTTTTCACAACACCCCGTAGTATGGTCTGTTTGTTTTTCCACCATGCACATGTATTACTGAAAGAAAATGATGAAGTGTTAAGAGTTGGTGGGGAAGGAACTAAGAGGCAGCCCATGGAATGGGAGAAGATATTTGCAAATGACACTACAGATAAAAGATTAGTATCCAAGATCTACAAAGAACTTCTCAAACTCAATACACGGGAAACAAATAATCAAATCAAAAAATGGGCAGAAGATATGAACAGACACTTTTCCAATGAAGACATACAAATGGCTAACAGACACATGAAAAAGTGTTCAGAATCATTAGCCATCAGGGAAATTCAAATCAAAACCACACTGAGATACCACCTTACGCCAGTTAGAATGGCAAAAATTGACAAGGCAAGAAACAACAAATGTTGGAGAGGATGTGGAGAAAGGGGATCCCTCTTACACTGTTGGTGGGAATGCAAGTTGGTACAGCCACTGTGGAAAACAGTGTGGAAGACCCTTAGAAAGTTAAAAATTGAGCTACCCTATGATCCAGCAATTGCACTACTGGGTGTTTACCCCAAAGATACAGATGTAGTGAAGAGAAGGGCCATATGCACCCCAATGTTCATAGCAGCATTGTCCACAATAGCTAAATCATGGAAGGAGCTGAGATGCCCTTCAACAGATGACCGGATTAAGAAAATGTGGTCCATATATATAATGGAATATTACTCAGCCATCAAAAAGAACGATTTCTCAACATTTGCAGCAACATGGACTGGACTGGAGGAGATGATGTTAAGCGAAATAAGTCAAGCAGAGAAAGACAATTATCATATGGCTTCACTCATTTATGGAACATAAGAAGTAGGAAGATCGGTAGGAGAAGAAAGGGAAGAAGAAAGAGGGGGTAAACAGAAGGGGGAATGAACCATGAGAGACTATGGACTCTGGGAAACAAACTGAGGACTTTAGAGGGGAGTGGGGTGGGGGAATGGGATAGGCCGGTGATGGGTATTAAGGAGGGCATGTATCGCATGGTGCACTGGGTGTTATACACATGTAATGAATCATGGAACTTTACATCAAAAACTAGGGATGTACTGTATGGTGACTAACATAATATAATAAAAAATTATTATTAAAAAAAGGAGTTGGTGGGGAAGGAGATCTGTGTTTTTTGCACATTGTATGTGCCCTCCATATACATTGGTGGGAGAATAAAACACCCTAAGACACTAAAAAAAAAAAAAACTATTATGATTTTTGAAACCTGGTGTGATCCATGTAAAAGCTGGGATTAATGATATTCCCCAAAATTAGAATTTCAAAGAGGTTTTGCTGTTACTAGACCTGAATTTTGATTGCAGTGCCCTGGGATGGGTCTTGGTCCTCCGATCTCTAAGTAACATCACATCTTTCCAACGAACAGGAAAAAAATGAAAGGGAAAGGGGCTAACATTACATTATTGATTATGGCAATCACTTTGCCATGTGCTTTACATTCTCTTATTCAAAGTCTAAATCAGGATCCAGATTTGGGCTCCAGTCCTACATCCACTACATATGAACTGTGTGACCTTGGCAGAGTCATTTAACTTATCTGGATCTCTTTTCTCTTCTGAAAATGGGAACACAGGAGTAAACTATTTTGCAAGGATGAAATGAGCTAATACATGTCGAGCACTAAGAACGGCACAGAGCAAGGGCACAGAAATCTCAGCTACTTTGTGGGGAGGTGATGTAGCTGTTAGTCTCATTTCATCCTTTCCACGACCCCAAAAAAGGTTGTATTATCATCTCCATTTTTAGCAAAACAACAAAACTTAAATACTAAAATAAGTCTTACAATCCACCTCCGTGATAAATAGGTAATAGATGGGTCATTCCAGTACAAATTATTTAATACCTAACATTCAGCTATAGAATTGTTTCCCATCTCCTCCCCATCACCAGGAGAGAGTAGAGCAGAACAGTTGGCCTTTTAAGATATAACTAATGAGAAAGAATTGAAAATGGCTCACCTACTATATGACCCTGATCATGGGCCTAACCATAATAACACTGAAAATAATAATGATACTAATGTTTACTGAGCACCTACTACCAGATATCATGCTAAGGATCCAAAGCCTAGCATCACATCAGATGCTGACAGCACCCATTTGAAACACCTACCATCATTGCCCCCTTTTACAGATGTATTAACAGATGTAGAGAATAGTTAAAGAAACAGTTCACAGTCCATAACAGCTGGTAACTGGCAGAGCAGGCCTTGAACCCAGGGAGTTGGGCTTTCAGGTCCACGTGCTTTATCACTGTGGCTACTTGGAGTGAGGTCCCACTAGCAGCACCTGTGAAGCTCATCTTTAACATTACACGGAATACTGTGCAAGTTCAGCCTCCTGAATTTCTCATCTCAGCACTACTGGACTGACCACGTGAAAAGGGGAAATACTGCAAGATCCTTAGGCAATCAATCACTCCAGTGAACCAGGAAAGAAACAAAGTTTAATGACTGGCAACTTCTCCTTTCTAACCCCACTATTGTGCCCCGGGATGGGATATGTCATAAACAAACTTTGGCTTTCTCTGCATTCAATTAAATGCCTATGACTAGAATTGCTTGTTAAGATAAATTATTAATGTATAACAATAGCTTATCCCAGGGGGGCAAACTGAAGCTTGGTTCCACTGAAAAATAAATGGATAAAGAACTCAGGCATCCCTACAGGAGGCAGGAGAGAAAGAAAAAAAAGCCTCTTAAAGGGATGCAGGATAGGGGCACCTGGGTGGCTTAGTCAGTTATGCGACTGACTCTTGATTTCGGCTCAGGTTATGATCTTAGCGTCCTGAGATGGAGCCCCGCATCAGGCTCCACGCTCAGCAGGGAGTCTGCTTGAGATTCTCTCTCTGCCTCTGTCCCTCCCACTGCTCAATCAGCTCCCCTCTCTTTCTCTCAAAATAAATAAATAAAATAAAATAAATAAATCTTTTTTAAAAATAAAAATAAAGGGATGCAGGGTACTGTGAAGGGGGCCTCTTCTGTGAGAAAGGTACACAGCTGAGACTGGGACCCAAGGGGAATAACTACAGTGCAGGTTTCCAGAGAGACACACAGGAGAATCAGGGCCACAAACTGGCCAAAGATAACCAGACTTCTCTCGAAAGCTCTTTGAAGGTGAGCTCTCTATCTACCCCATGGCTTGGAAATTATGTGTCTATTTATCTGGAGTTCCCTCACCTTTCTTACTGAGAGCTGGGTAACATCTCCAAGTCCCATTTCCAAAGACAGGTACCTCAGAAACCTCTTCTAGGAAGAGCTCCCCTTTTCCCTGAGGGCTGTTATCAAGATCAAGAGGGATGTTAGATGCGGTAGAACACAGGAAATTCTACACTAGTACACAAACCTAGGAAGAAATAATAGCATACCCTTGTCTCCAGTGGTGCTGGATACTGTCAGAAGCTGACTGGGGCCTGACCTGAGATTCTGTTGAGGATCTCCCACCAAGAAGCAAGGGACAGGAGGACAGGGATCTTGTTCTCACCAAGAAGCAAGGGACAGGAGGACAGGGGTCTGTAGCCTGGTGGTACTCAACTGACAAGCTCCATGGCTGGCATCCTTGCCTTCCCCACCTGCCCAGGGCAGGACCATGGCCAGCACCACAGCCACACAGAAAGGTACCTGGGCCTTGGGTAGGGCGTGGAGGAAAGAGCCCCTGCCAGATCCCCTTACAAGGGAAACTAGTATCTAGTACAGTGTTCTCTAGTCAGCTACAGGGAAGTCCCCGACTGATGACTGCATGAGGAATACATGTGTCATCAAGTGACAGAGAGCAGCCTTGGCTGACAAGCTGCCCCAACAAGGACCAATTAAAGACAAGTGGAAATGGATCCCCATGAGGGAAGATGTCACACAGACTGAGAGGCAGAGACAGTCACAGAGTGACAGGCTGGTCTGACTACCCCACACACGGGCTTGTAAAGACTGCCATGCAGACTTCTAGCTCATGCCTGGGAGCCCAGTGAGTAAAACTGTTGAGGACAGAGCCTCAGAGTTAAGACAGATTCTCTCAGAAAAACTGTTACTTCAATGCCTCCAGAATCCCTGATACAAAGGCACACAGGAGTGATAGCAGGACTAGGGCAAGATATAGGGCAGGAACAATAGAACAAAAATAGTTTCCATCTACTGAGCATTTATGATGTGTCAGATGTTAAGCAAGTGAAATAGGTAGCCCCAGCCACATTTTACAGAAAGGGGACAGGTCCTTGCCCACTATCACTCAGCCCATTGAGGGCGTAACTGGAACTTGAACCCAGATCTCTTTGACTGGGGCAGGGCTATGCTCTAGGGGAGGCAGTTTCTAGGTTCTCCTGTGGCCCATGCTTCCTCATAAAGAAAAACCCCTTAGTCAAGCACAAAACAAGGCCCAGCTCCATCCTGACATGGGAAGCCCTTCACACCTGGTATGTCCCATCCATTCCCACTCAGGAGTCACCTCTCAGGCCTCCGTCTGAGCTCAAGTGCGGAGGCCTCTGCATCTTTACTCACCATGTTTCCCAGACTAACACGCTTTCCTCTCCTCTCCTCTCCTGGTGCCCCTTCACCAGGATCTATATCCAAACCCCCTCCAGGCCCTCTCTGGCCATTCTGATCCTTGCTGATCCTGCCATCTGACAAGCTTAGAATCCTTCTACTGTCTGCCAGTGATGCAGCTGTCTTCCCATTATCCAGACCACTTGCCCTGATTGGAAAAGGAGAGACTCTTCTAATTTCCATGATGAGCCTTGTACATTAAACTCATTCACGGCATTTGAGTTACATGGCAGGTCCATAAGAATAAATCTAAGGGGCAGAGACCGTTCCCACTCTCAGAGGTGCTTTTCTCTCTCTTCCATCTTTTCCTAGGCCACTCCGTTCTCAGCTCCTTGAGAACAAGTTTCCATGCATTCTTCTGTAAATGCCACATCTCTCTGCCCTCCATTGAGGGAACTAGAAGGAATGAGGGGATGTGGGCTTGTGCCCTCAGTGCCCAGAGGGCCTCTTGGTATTATTTCTTCTGTGCAGGAATAGGAGAATACCACCTGGCTTTTTTTTTTCTCTTGTTTTTAAAGTATCTTCAACCCTCTGTGGGTCTACATAAAGGACAACGTCAATAAAAACCACCGGGTCAGCTTCTAAGACCATCATTTATAGGTCTCTGACTTAATCCCTGAGCCCATTGCTCTGATCCGGATTAAGGGAGGGCATCGGAAATTCAGGATGCTGGGGGACACTCTCTGAAGTGTCTAGGTTAAACAAAAAAGAAGAGCGAGGAACCAGTGTCAGGGTGCCTTGATATGGAACAGTGTTGACTACAAATCCCAATAAAGCCTTTCAGCTTTATACCTATGTGTGGAACAGTTTACATATGACAAGCCAAAGACAAAGATATATTTATCTCCCACCGAATTTAATCCATTGACAATAGATAATAATAAAATGAGCTTTTTCTCTTCAGCTTCCAGGATAGTGCAGCTTTTAGATAAATATTCAGGCTGATCTTATTACTGTGTAACATCCCTACTCAGGGTAAAAACATAAATAAGAAGGACTTTGAAAGAATATGGCTTCGAGGGTCGCCACAGAATCATACATCCTGCTTTCTCTGCCCTACTTCCCCCCTCTGTCCTTCGGGCAACTGATTTCTCTGGTCTGCTGTGAATTCCTCCCTATGAACTGACTGTCCCACTCCTTTGTCACTCAAAACACTCCACCTTATTTTCTTTAAATAAGCACAGGTCCTGTCTTTTCAACAGATCTCAAACACTCTATCAGCAAAATATATGCCCCACACCTTTTAAAATCTGAACTAGCACCTCATGGTACAGGTGCTTAATAAATGTTCATGTCTGCATTAAATTAGATGTTGGACTCAAGTGGCAGGGCAGTGGTTAAGAAAACAGGCTTCATGGTCTCACTGACTGGGACTGCGTCCTGCTCCACCTGCGTGGGCCATGTGGCCTTTGGACAAAATAGTTAACTTGTCCCAGCCTCAGAGTCTTTCACTGTAGAAATGTGGATAGCACGTCTCACTTCTCAGGGTTGTAAGAAATAAAGGAAATAATACTGTTTTATATAGAAATACTCGACACAGTTCCTGGCCCTTCATAATAAGCACTCAACAAACAGTAGTTATCTAACAGTTATCTACAAATACCTATTAATTCTGTTATTTTCTGTGAAAAGCCAGAACTAAATCAACAGACAGGATAGCCTGGCATGAAGTAATCTTAGGAATAAAAGATTTTCTCTGAGGATAAATTCTAAGGTGACTGTCAGCTCAAGACACAGGGCTCACACTAGTGACAGACTGGATTTAAGAAACTCTAAAGTAGAAAAAATAAAAAAAACATATATATGCAATTGCCTAATGTGGCATTTTTAATATATGTATAGATGCCTAACAGTGCCCATTCCTTGTTTCTCTCGCTCTCCCTCTTCCTCTCTCTCTCTCACACACACACAGCCCCACCAGATACATGTACAGATTTAGGATTCATTACCATTCACATTTTCTATCAGAATGTACCACTGACCAAACTCCAACAGTGAAGTCCAAACACAAATGTGACAGCAGATGGTCCTCCTCACTTCCAAAGTCAGAAGAGCCTCGTATTTGGCATGGCTGGGGCCACATCTGCATCTATGGTCCTGCTAACAGGGGTCAGTGAACTAACTCTGCCTGCTGAGCGACAGCTGACATCAAACCTGAGGCCCAAAGCCCCAACTGCTACATACCATGAATGCCACCATTTTCATGCTTCATATTCTACGAACAGTGGTCAGGATCCACCAACGATCAAAACTAAGCACCAGAAGTAGAAAATGGGAACTGAGTTTCAGGCTTGAAAAGACAGTAGTAGAATGCTGACAGTCAAATGTTTTCAATGCTGACTGAGCCAATACTCTGTGGGTCAAACAAAACATATCTGCAAGCTGGATCTCACAAGGGACCACCAGTTTATCATCTCTGATCTATGGTCCCATTTTAAGATAGTGCCCAGGAAAAGATACAGGGGATATAAGGCAAGCTGGAGTGACAGAAACAATCCAGGCAAACTGATGTTGAATCACCACGTTCCTTCCACATTTTGGAAAAAGCATCCAGTCATCTGGGCATCCAGTTAGTCAACCAGAGAGAGAGAAAGCTGTGGGCCAGTGACTCTGTTCTCATGAATCAAAAAGCCATGGTTTCCAGCCCAAGAGCCTTGCTAATAATGCAGGTCATTACCACTTGTGCTCAAGACTTAGACAAATAGTTTTCTGATGGCTTCTTTGTGAAATGGAAATAATTAGGTTGATGCTCAGTTACAGATGGAGACACTAAAATGTTGAGAAAGATTTCTAACCCTTAACACAATCACAGTAAAGGTCTAAATTTTATTCAAGAAAGAGAACTTTTGAGGACTTTATTCAGTTACAAAAGCTGATGAGGAACAGTCCACCATATGTACATGTATCTCATAAAAAAAAAATTCCAGCCAATCAAGTTTGTGGGGGTATCTAGGATACTACAAAGACTTCGTTTATTGCAAGAACCATGCTGGCAAATATGTGTCTCTATTCTTCCTTCCTTAAAGGTGGTATCATTGCTAATTGATGTCATTCTAGGCTACTCTCTTTCCTACTCAACCCAGATGGAGTCTCAGAATTCTTCTTGAGGCAGTGCTCTAGGAAGTTACCACCAGTCACTGAGAGATATAACTTGAGGTGAAGCTATTCATCCTAACATTCTCCATTGTGTTAGTTATCCTTTAACGCAAAGCCAACCTAATGTAAATTAGCTAGACTACAATACTGGAAAAAAAAATCCATGTGAATGCGTTAACAACCACCCTACTTCTAGCTCTAGACCACAGGGTATACAAAGGAACATGAGGAGGTACAGTCCCTGCCACTACATGCTTAGAAAATGGTGGGAAAACACTTAAAGGGAGGATATTTTTGATTATCAGAACTGGAGTGAGACACATTTGTCACTCCAATTAGTGGATGTGCAAGGGCTGGTGATCAGAAACTTGACCCAGATGTATTTCTCTTTCTTCTGCTTTCCAAGAATGGCATTGTCATGGCCCTCTAGACTATAAGCTTCATAAACACAGAGCCTATGTGTTTCTGATGTGGTAGCCAATGCATGACCACTGTTCAGCAAAGTGCCTAGCACACAGTAGAGGCTCAATAAATGTACTCTCAAAGTTTCTGCATTTACTTATGTACTAAACAGACCTACCCAATGAACGCCCACATTTCCTTTTGTCTTAGAATATTTGAAGAGGGCACCGACCTGACTAGAGTGAAAGTTACATGTCACAAAGCAGAGGAACTAAGATCAGATGAGTAGGTGGTACCTGATTATGAAAAGCTCTAAAAATACAGACATTATGCAATTGCAAAAAAAGTGGGGGGGAGCCATTAGAGTAGAAAGGAAGCCTTTAGCAGTTTGATTGGAAAGGTGACAAAATGTAAAAGGTGCCTTCCTGATTCACTAGGAATCCACTGTTATTTTTATTCCAAGGACTAGAAATGATTCTAATCATCTCACTATTTTCCCTGAGGATAACGTGTCATTCCCCACTTAAACCTTTCAATGATTCTCTATCAACTTCAGAATCAAATGCAAACTTTCCAGCATTACATAATAGACTCTTCCGGATCTAGTCCCCACCTCATTGGCACCGGCCTTGTCAAATTCTGCAGTTTCCTCCAGTAAATTCTCCCCAGGATAAGCCTTACCTGGATTCTCTATCTGAATAACTACCTTTTGCCATTTGAGGCATAGTATAGGTATCACCTCTTTTGGAAAGCCTTCTCTAACACTCTTACTCACTCTACTCCTACCTACATCTGAGTTCCTCCTCTCTGCTCCCATGGCTCCATGTTCTAACTGCTGTCATAGAATTTATCATGTTGTGCTACAACTGTTTTCCCAGTACTCTGGAAGCCACTCAAGTGGGAGGAAACTGTGCCTTTCTTTCTGTGTCTCCCAGTGCCGGACACAAAATCAGCACACATTTGCAGGAGGATGTGAAAGAATGGGAAAGTCAAGAAGATCCCAAGGACTACTTGCCAATGTCTCTAAATCAAGGAGGACTATAATGTAGAAAGAAGCCTCTATATTTGTTCTGCTTGACAATAACTGATGAGATGAGAAAGTAGGGAGCTAAGGTCTCACAGTTAAAAAGAATTTGACAGAACCACTGAGTATTTGGTTTTCACTAGTGCGCATGCTTAGGAAATGTGCTCGCATTTTAACTTTACCAATATAGAAAGACAGTACCCAAGAGTGGCAGCTGTCATTAGTTTATGTGTCTTGACAAAACACTAACAGATAAAGCAGCAAAAAACCCAATCATAAATTCTAGCAAGATACTCAAAGAGATAGGATAACAAAACTCAGCACCGACACTGCCTCCCATTCTGGAAAATGCTAAGGGACTACTGCCCACCTCTTTATGACAATGTAGCTTGGACGGCCACGGAAAACACATGGAGATTTTGAAACAGCATCTGAGAGCCTTTATTCTCTGTACCCAGAGTCAAAGAGCAAGAATGAATTCCTAACAATGAAGCCTTCTGCCACCAACTACCCTGAAAGAAGAAATATTACAACAGAAACGCCAAATGGCTTTTGGAGAAAGAGATTATATAAAAGGCACAAAGACAGAAGAACCGGGAGAAATACTATAAAAAGATTCAATGAAACAGAACCTTCAAGAAGTCTAACACAATTAGCTGGAAACAATAGGAGTGTATGAGGAAAGTATTCTATGCAGCCCAGAAGACAGAAGCAGTGAGTTCAGAACCATGGATAGTAACACATCAGCCCAAGAGATGCTGACCCATAGGCAAGTTCCATGAAGATTCTCTGGGGCTAAGAAGGCAAGTTCACACTGGCATTTTGCAGTTCAACTTCCTATAATGTGAAACCCATTCATCTATATAAAGTACACATGGACCAGAATTGTATGACTTCCTGATGGCCGAGCAACTTCCAAAGAAGGAGATCTGCCTGTCATAGGCAATTATGAACTATTTCTTGCCCTGGCCTGTTAAGCAGCTCTGCTTAGCAGAGCCTAATGAAGGCTCTAATCAGATGGCTCTTCAAGGTGGTCCAAAAAGCCCCTCTGCAATCAGCAGAAGAGGTGGGGAAAGTGATAGCAAAAATATGCCAGGCTGGCAGGTAACTGATAACAGAATCATTTTCAACCTGGTAGGAAAGCAAATAAGACCTGGGTTCAAACTAACAATAATATAGACAGAAATGCTAGGACTCAAATTGATTTTTTTTCTGAACAGGTTTCTTTACTCTTTGTTAACATCAACATAGAGTTATGCAACAAAGAAGGCTCCCCTTCTTTTCTTGGGGCTCTCTTTCAGGGTGATGGTACTCAGCCCCAGTTCTTAAACCTATGACTTTACATTACCTTTAGTAAATCTGCAGAGACCTAGGTAACCACTAGATGTCCCTTATGCCATGCAAAACTAACCTCAAATGAATTTCACTACCAGTTACACAAATCACATTTAAAGACAGCTTTTCTAAGTCTTCGATCTTAGATGTCAATTATAATTCCTATTATGACTCACTCCTCATTTATATTGTGTCCATTTCTATACTATTTCTGCGGTATTTTATCATAAGATATCAAATTATAGGAAGGGAATAGGAAACTATTATGAATTAAAATTATTTTAGAGGTAGAAATGATGGAGAAATAGGCAGAGAGGAACACTGGAAGAAAGGGATATAGAATGCCTAAGAGGTCCAAAGTTCATTATCGCTTTCGGGAATCAAATAACGTTTAATATAAATGGAGAAACCCACCAGCTCAGCTTAAATTAAAATTTTCCATACACTGAGATCTTGCAGTCTTACATTCAATGAAACAAGGAATGGTACATCCTTTTAATTACATGTCCAGTTTGATCAATTAAGAACAGCTGCCTAGGGCATGCAGTACTAAAACTATTGTGCTGTGACCAATGAGCAATGTCTGCAATGGGTGTGACAAAGGGGAACGGTGGCCCCCATGATATGCATTTTCAGAACCTAAGTTAACCCACTAGCTCCAAGCCTCCCAGACTTGGGGTGACTTTGAGCAGTGGTGACAGTAGTACAAGCAGCAACCGTAATGGAGGGCTTCCTGTGGGCTGGATACTGTTCTTAGTATTTTACATATAAATATTTAATCCCTACATGACAAATATCAAAACCAAGACATGACATTACTTTTGAGAGTAGAATAGGGCAATATTCATAATTTACCTGAACAACAGATATAACCCAGAACTGTCCAAGGACACCTGGAGCTGCAGATGGCCACCCTATTGTATCCTCACAACCACATACGGCACGAGAGATAGCATCAACTATGTTTAAGAGAGTAGGTGCTGAAGCCAAGCTATTTGGGGTTCAAATCCTTGCTTTGTTCTTTCTGTGTTGCCTAGACACACTACTCCACCGTTCCGCACCTCAACATCCTCATCTTTGGAGTGGGGTAATAATAATGCACTTACCTCATCGAATGGCTGTGAAAATTAGAAGATTAGGTATATGGAACATGTTTAGAATAGTTCCTAGCACACTGTAAGAGCAGGTTCCTATTATCCTCATTTTACAGAGGAGGAAACTATGGATCAGAGATTTTAATATCTAGCTATTACGTAATGGAGCCAGAATGAAATGCAGGTAAGTCTGGCTTGAGAGCCTGTGCATTCAATTACTCCTTGACTCCTAGCCTCTCTCTAGAAGAGAAATCAATATTTCTTTAAGATTGCTCCTTTAATCCAACTGCCCCAGCTATCTGGATTATAAAACAATCACTAGAGAAGTTTGTCTCTCCTGCCTGTGGCTTAGGCTAGCGGGTCACAATCAAGTAAGCTCACCGAATGAAACATGTTCAGGAACACGCATCAAATCTCCTGGGGTCTGTGCCCTCCTGACACTATAGGAAAGAGATGTAAAGTAGGTATAGAGGAGCCAGGAAGAGTCTTCATCCCAAGCTCTACTACAAAGTTCTTCCCTATTTCAAGATGCTCTGATTTTGCATGGGACAACTTACTCTAGAGCTGCTCCTCTCTCTTGATACCTCAGTCCCCCTCCTGGTGACCACCTAGATCCTTTGTGATCTTCCTGATGAAACAGTTGGCAAGAGCTACTGCTGGACACAGAAGAGTGAGTGCCAGGCGAGATGAGCACACCTGTTCCCCCAGAAGCAAGCCACAATCCATCCAAAACAGAGCCAGGTAATAGGAATTGGCTGCCACTGCTGACTTGCCTGGAACTCCAACCAGTTTTTCTAGTTACTTAATTAGCTCCTCAATAAGCATTGTTTATTTTCATACTGAGCGCTGGGAATGTTATCATACCCGCCTGTCCAGTGACATTAGACTGACCTAAATCAGCCCCTTCCAGATAACAGCTCTTGGCTTCTTTTAAATGGGCCCTAAGTTTGCAGGCTATTTACTCATGAGGTGTGTCTGTAAGCAAACTGAGTTCCTAGAACACTGAGCGCTTTGAGTCTGCAAAAGGGAAAATCATCTGTCTCTGTAGTAGGCTGACTAATGTTCCCCCAAAGATATCATGTACTAATCCCTGGAAACTGTAGTTGCCTTACTGGAAAAGGGTCTTTTCAAATGTGATTAAATTAAGGCTCCTGAGGTGACAGAATCCTCTATTATCCAGGTGGGCCCTAAATGCAGTCACCTGTATCTTTATAAGGAGGAGGCAAACAGAGATCAGAGAGAGAGAGAAGGCAGCAATAGGAGGGTAGAGGCAGAGACTGGAGAGACGCAGCCACAAGTCAAGGGATGTTGGCAGCTACCAGAAACTGAAAGAGGCAAAGAACAGATTCTCCCCTAGAGCCTCCGGAGGGAGCACAGCACTGCCTACACCTTGATTTCAACCCAGTGAAATGGATTTTGGACTTCTGACCTCCAGAAGTGTGACGGAATAAATTTCTTCTGTTTTAAGCCATTAGGTCTATTGTCATTTGTTACAGCAGCTGTAGGAAATTAATTTGCTCCCTTTCTGCTCATTCCTTAGCTCCTGTTAGATTCTGACTTGCAGTAATTCCCCAGGGCGAGGCCCGCCTACTTTGAGATTTGCCATAAGTGGACTTCTCTGTTTAGAGAGAAAAAACCAAGGACGAATGGAAAATTCTCTAGGCCCATCAGTGCTAGTAATTCACTTCTAGTTCTGAGCTGTCACTCCGTCTCTGAAACTGAAATTACAAGCTAAACTTAGCTATCAGATTTTTGATTCCACAGTTTTATCAAGTATATGCTTATATAATAAAGAGAAGCTGTCTGACTTTCACAACTCACTATAATTGGAGTTCAAATCAAAGCAAAAATTAAACACAAGAATTAAACAAAGCATGAATTATGCATAATTCACTGTGCTAGAAGCTATCTAATTTTTACAACACAATCTCTTCCCTGAAGACATTTTCTGTGGAAAGACAAACATGTTTGTAGACATATCTGGTGTTATTCATTCGCCAAGCATTTATTGAGCAACTTCTCTGTACAAAGGACCATGCTGGGAAATGTGAGGGATACAAGGAAGAAAGAGACACACCAGTTTTTCCCTCAAAGAACGTAACTCTATTAAAGGAAACAGACATGCACTCATATATTCAGTTATTCATACACTCATGATCTATTCAGTGTCATGCTCTGTGAAAATACAAAAATGAAAAAGATATGGCAATGAAGTCCTCTGTTAGGAGGAGAGACAGAAAAGTTAACAATCTTCTTGAGAAAGATTTTTTAAAAGGTATTCTGAATTACCATGAATGCAGGGATGGGCTCCTAATTAAAGCTATGGGTAGGGGGAAGGGGCACTCAGAAAATGGCTTCCACAGGACAGAGTCCTAAGGTGAGACTAGAAAAATGATTGGCATTGGCCAGGAGAAAGAGGAAAGTAAGAGAAATAACATGGGCAAAGAGAAACAAGGTGAGAACTCTTGACATATTCATAGAATGGAGAGTGATCTGCAGAGCTGAACTGTATCTAGTGGGAGTGGTGGTAGAGAAGGACACTGGATGAGAAGACCCTAGAAGACCTCCTACATCCAACTGAGCAGTTTTAGCTTGATCCTAATGGTGCCAGGGAGCCACTCAGGCAGGAGAGTGACAAGGTCTGGTTGGCATTGTATAAAAGATTAATCTGGTGGTCACAAAGGAAATAAATTAAAAGGAAGCAAGGAAGCAAAAGAAGTAGAAAAACAACTTGAAAATCTACAGCAACATGACATACATGAGGCCAAAAGTACAAATTTCAAGGAAAAGAATTATTTTTGGCTTAGGGATGCTATGTGTGTCAGAAAAGAAAAATGCATCAAGAAAATGAAAAACAGATGATTAGGCTGATAAAATAGGCTCACGCCAAATCACGGTTTTAAATATGAAACTGAGCACTAAAGATCCAAAGCAGGTATCTGAGCAGAAGAAAAATATAAGCAGAAGCTAGTTTTATGAAGGACAATATGGTGACTGAATAGGGTACTTACCAAAAAATCTACTCATGCGCAAATAATGCCCATGTCTAGAACAGTGATGGTAAAAATGGAAAAGGGGTGGCAGTGGGAAGATTCTAGAAAAATCTCAGAGAAAAAAGCTGACAGGGCTTGATGACTTGTTGAAGGCTCTGGGAAGCCTGTGCCTGTACTGGCCAGGTCTGCTGAGGCATCCAGTGCTCCACCTAATAGTGGTAAGGAAAGATGGCTGGATTTGCTACATCTGAAACCTATCACGAAGGATAGATATTAAGTGCCCAAGGACTGTGATAAATGCTTCATACTTAGAACCTATGAGGCAGCATCGTCACCTCCTTTTATAGATGAGGAAACAAAGACTTGGAGAAATCAAGAGAAGTCATAAAGCTTTCAAGTGGCAGAGCTGGGATTTGTACTCAAGTCCTCTGACTCCCAAATGTAGTCTCACAAGCATTAGGCTGTATGATTGGCTCATATATTCCAATTTGCTTTGGACAATACCGTTTTAGAAACAACCTTTATTTAACCATGATGCTATTATGATTTCTCAGGAAATCATTCCCATCTGGGGAATCCTATGATCACAAACAAAACCTCAACAAAGACTTGCCTACTGTTGCATATTTGAATCAGTAGTCAAAGCTCTTACTTTCTTTAGAATCCATATCAACAGCAGATAGAATGCATATCAACAGCTGACAAGCTCGGTGCCATCTAATCTGGCCACACTGGAGTAATCAAGGGGACAAGACAAAAGGCAAGGAGCTTGGGGGAACACATGGTAATTGGGGGACCTTCCTACTACCAAAAGTCTACTAGATGTCCTGAGAGAAAGCCAAGACTTTGCAAAAACACAGCTAATCTTACCTCTGGCTCCTTGATCTTTCGAGTTTACTTTTAGACTGGCATGAAAGTAAGCACTATCAGATGTTTCATTTAATGCTTCCTAAAGATGAATCATTGAACATTGCATCAAAAACCAATGGTGTACTATACCTTGGCTAACTGAATTTAAATTAAAGGGAAAAAAAAGATAACAGAGCAGAAGCAAAAAATAAAAATTTAAAAAATAGAAAAAAATTTTAAAAATGCTTCCTAAGGAGATGTTTACACTAAGAAATTATAGTAAAGTGTTTCTACCTCTAAACAAAGCAAACGGTACCAAATCAGATTTATTTTTCCAGAGTTTTCCAAGGACTTTTTCTAGAACTTTCATAGCACTGACCCTACATGGTCACTATGCTCCTCATTTCTAATAGGCCATTTACTGGCTATGCCTTCTGTATATACCACAGTCTGAGGAAGGAGGAGAGTCGTGAATAATGGTATCCTCCTTCCTAGCCTCCTTACAGACTTCCCTGCATCTAAAAGATTGCTAAGATCTACCTAGGGCTCCCTCACTCTTATTCAAAGTGTGAATACACAGAACAGGGTAAAAATCCAGAGAGACTAGAGTGTCCCTAGATCTAGGGCAAAGAAAAAGCAAGGCATCAACTTGAATTCTATCAGCAACTTTAAATCCATCGCTTAACACCTAATAATGAGCAGAGAAAGTTTAAAGTAGCGGTGGAATAAACTGAGACGCTTAGCTTTTATCTCTTTGGCTACGATCACTGGATTCCCTTTGACTGTGGGGCTAGAGAATATAGTTCCAAGAAAAACCAATAAGAAGAATTTTATTTAACCACAGATGAAAAGGGAGAGACGCTTTACTACCGTGTCTTGCAGCATTCAAAATACTGTGTTTTAACTCAGTTGTGTTCTAAGATAAAACAGATTTAACTCATGAGTAAATAATTCTGAAATAAGATTACTAATGTCCTATTAATTAAGTTTAAATTAGGCCTCAGTCCTCAGAATATTCAGTATCTGTGGAACAGCATTTTTTTTTTTAAGCACTCCCTTTGCAAAATTCCCTTTTCCAGGGTTTCCTGGTTGTACACTTTCCAGGGAACTCTTCGATGACTCACTTTCTGCCTCTGTCATCAGCATCGTTTCCAAATTCCTTAAAAAGAGGCTTTCCCCCGGCATCTGAGGAAGGCTTTCTTTCCCATTGTCACTAGTCTACCTCAGTTGGAAATTTCACCTTCACACATCTTTTATCTCTAAACCTCAACACTTTCCAAAGCCCTAGGCCCCAAATCTGAATTGTCTGCTAGAATAATTCATCCATCTAAAATTAAAATTCTCTGCGGAACCTTAAAATCAACCTGCATAAAAGCAAACTCATCAATTCCTCCTGACTTCCTCAGTTCTGTTAATGGTCACCCAAGTTCAAATTTTTGTAGAAATATCTGATCCTTCCCTCCTCATTGCCCCTTGTATCAATTTGTTACCAAGTCCATTGGACTCTGTAGCCAACACGTCCTCACATTCTTTGTCTCCGCTCTATTCCTACTGCCACTGGTTCGACTTAGGCCTCCATTTTATTTAATCATCCAGTAAACAACCACGGAGAACGTACTAAATGTTCGGCTCTATAATGAATGACATGGTCCCCTTTAGGGGACGTTTAGGATCTCACTTTTCAGCACAGGTGTTACACATGTAATCATACATATGTACAGTGATGTTAGAAGAGGAATATGTACTAGATTGAATGCACAGTGGCCAACTCTGCCCTGGGGAGAGGGAGTCCGGATTACATCTCAAGTGGGCAAGTACCATACAGTTTCCTAACTGGTCCTAATTTCAACTCCAGTGTCTCCCTCCTTCAATCTATTCTTCACACTGCTGTCCTACACTTGGTCTGTGGTCCCTGACATGATAAGAAAAGAAGAAACAACTCAACTAAGACAGTGGCAACAGGAAGCCAGAGATGAGTCGAGTCAACATGCCTCAGGGACAAATAGGCCTTGGAGGAATGTTTAAAGAAAGAAGGGGAACAATAATGAATTTTAGGTCTCTGGCTCAGGTAACTAGGTAGATGTCAAGTCACTGATAGAAGGAATTAAGTAGGAGGAGTGAGAAATCCTGATAAGGAGGGAGAGGGGAAGGAGGAGAGAGAGGGATAGAGACAAGTGAATCAAGAAATCAACAGACCAAATTACACTCCAGAGAAGGGGTGTCGTAAGACTGCAGTACTCCTAGCTTGAAGGAGGAGACGGTCCACTTTTATTCTATTTGATCTTAAAATATGTAGCCATCCCTTTACCCTGCAGCTACAATCGGACTATTCATCCACACAGCTTCTTAAAGCTAACTAACTAGACTAGAGAAGAAACTTCTGCCAAATTATTCCAGTGACACCATATCTCTTGTATTCCCTCTGGGCACTTCTTCTCCCCCCTGATGCTGTTATCTTTCCTAGGAAAAAGAACTGAAAGAACTCAGGGCAGGAAGCTGGTCCATCTTTAAAGCAGGCACCAAGGACTCAACACATAATCCAAGTGCTGTCGATACGTCCTGTTATATATCCTAAAACGCATGCCCATCAGGAGATCCAACCAAATTATTAAAATGCCAAAATAATGCATCTAATAGGCCTGATGGTGATGCTGATTGTTTCAGTAATGGTGATGGTGATAATGATAGAAGAGGAGGAGGAGGAAGAGGCAGTGATGAGAATGGCAGTGACAGTATCTTTAAGTCTGTTTTAGAGAAATTTCAAAAATGATGAGAGGAAACAATAGCAAAGAGAATATAAAAGTGAAGAGCATCAATCCCGCTTTTTTTGAGGTTAAAAAAAAAAAGCAACCTTTACCGTAAGTGTCCCACAGTTCTAGGCTATATATTTAATCAGCTATGGTAGAGTCTAATGCAAATTTGGTCTGAAAGTACGCGACGTGTACCACATATTTATGAGAACATGGAACTTGAAGAAAAACTTCTTGAAAAGGTATTGAAGCTGTCTTCCTTTGATTTCTAGGACATGTAATCTACTCAACCTATTTTCTCCCATGTCTTAACTAGCTACTCTTTCTTCTCCTGATGTTATTAATGCATGTGTTCCCTAAGGCTCAACCTTGATGTCTCCACGCTCTTCTCTCCACACTTTTCCTATCAGAGCTCATCTACCCCTCTCACCCCAATTCTTCTCTATGCAGGGGGCTACTAAATATTTATACCAACTCTGATTCTCCTCTATGTTCAGACTCTTATCTCCAACTCATATCGGAGTCTTTTCCATTCGTTGGTCTTACTTTTGGGCTAAAGTATTTCAAAATCTTGCCTACCCCACTACTGACCCCATTTTACTGCTCTAATTACAGAAAAACTCTTCCAAACGTTTTCTATACCAACTCTCATCAATTCTTACACTTAACCATTCCGTCCTCAATCCACTTCAAATTAGTCTCCCACCCATGCCACACCACTGAAGTTGTCCATAGCCTGCCAGAACCAATGACTCTGTCTCAATTCCTTTGACCTCTTGGCACTCCCTTCTTCTTGCAGGATTTACTTAAAAACCTTTTAAGATTCATACTTTCTTGCACCCCCATCAATCATTATAATCTGTTTTCTCTGTCAGTTTTTCCCCTGTAGGACCTCTCCTTGTTGACAGCCCAAGAGCTCTCTCGTTGACCCTCTCTCTCTCTTCCAGCTACATTCTCTGAGTCTCACATACCTTAAATATCATATATACTTTGTTTACGCTCAAATTTATATCTCTAGCCATAGATTTCCTCTGATCATCAGACTCATATTTCCAACTGCCTTCTTGACATCTCCGTGTAACAGGCTTTTAAACTAAACATGGCTAAAACAGAAATATTGATTTCACCTTCCCAAGCACACTTCCCTCAAGCACACCCACTTAGATGATGCTATTAACAGTTATCTAAACCTAGAATATCTCATGGTGTCGTTAGTGCTGCTGTCTGAGTAGTTCTGCTCCTTGACACCACCCCCTCCCCCAGCACAAGAGAGGACTGCATCTCTTGGCCACCTTGTGATAGGTGCAGCTGTGTGGTTACTTTCATCCGAATAGTTTTGAGCAGAATTGATATGTGTCATTTCCATGCCAAACACTGAATAGTTCCCAGTCTGAAACCCTCTAAATTTCTATTTTCCCTTTTCAATGTTCTAGTTAGTGGTTACCCTGTCATTCTGTGTCCCAGAGTAAGGAAGATTATAAAAATATTAAAGTATACGCAAAGGATATGATGCGTTAGTAAGAAATAAACTTCTTTTGTTTTTAGCTTGTGATATGTTGGAGGAGTTTGTCGCCATAACACAACCTAGCTTATCTTGACTAATAAAGATATCCTCAATTACCCACCTCCCACACTCAACATCCAATTCGTCAATAAACCCTATTCACTCTACCTCCATCCACATCAATCCACTTCTTACCATCTCCATTACCAGTACTGTAATTCACAGTGCTATATTTCCTCACCTAGAAGGCAGCAACAGCCAGCTACCCAACTTCAGTCTCGACTAGTACGCACTACGGGCCATCCACCATAGACCAGTCCAGGGGATTTTTCTCATTTCAGATCAGTCATTCCCTTGCTAAAAATTATCCAATGGCTTTTCACTGTAATCAGAATAAAATCCAAACTCCTTCCCATGGCTTAACGGCTCTATTCAGCTTGGTCTTGCTTAATTCATTCTTTCTTTTATATACCTACTTCTCGTGTATTTGCATTTGTTGGCCCTCTGACTTCTTGCCAAGCTAGCCTCAGCTCCCTACAACTCAACTGTCTAAGCACTCCATTACCTTCTACTCCCTTATCATGCTTTGATCCCCCTCCTCATAGCGTCTATGGCACCATATCTACATTAGATTTATATTCTTACTCTTTTCCACCTACCAGAATGTGAGCTCTAGGAAGGCAAGGGCTTTGGTTGTTGCTGTTCACTTGTGCACATCTACCCTCAGCAGAAGTAATGTCTAGTAAGCTAGTAGTGAAACAGGGGAATTTGGCAAGCCTTCATCACATTTCTAATTCCCCAAACACCAAAGATTCTGCTGAGCCTTCAGAGTCCTTCAGGATTTTTAAGTCTTGGAGTCTTTGATTTTAATTCTATAGGTCAAATGAATTTATGCTTACACGTACACAAGCACACAAGCTTACACAAAAGCGCGCACGCACACACACATACATTTTTAATCTAATAGCTAGCCAGGTGTTGCCAATCAGATTTCTCAACATGAGGGAAACTCTTTGTGGCCACCCAATCCTCTCTTACTACCTCTCCCCAACTCCAAACCCTTTCTTTTTCAATGTGCTCCACTATCACCACAGATGACTAAGGGTCATTTTTACTTGTGAGTGAGATGTCATCTTGGTTGAACCCAAGAGCTCCTGGCAAGTCCTAAGTCTTTTGTCCCGATAAAGAACTGTAAAGTCATTCCAGGGAGATAGTTCATTAGGAAACAATAGCTTCTGCTTGTGTCAAGGGAATATATTCATCATTGATTTATCCATCCACTCATTAAACAAATAGGTGGAAGCCATCCAAGAGAAGAAAAATGAATTATTTATTCAACGAACACTGAGTGACTACAATATGCCACCTACTGTCCCCAAATGGATAAAACAGACAAAGTCTTACCCTCATGGACCCTAAAATCTAAGTGGGTGAGGTGAATAAATAAGTGCACCTACAGTATGTCAGGTGATAATAAGCAGCTAAAAGGGAGTGGGAATGCTAGGATGGGGTGGAAGTTTGTTACCATATATACAGGATAACCAGAGAAGGCCTATAAAACACAGTGACATTTCAGCAGGGACTTGAACGAGCCACATAGACATCTGAAGAAGGAGAATTCCAGGAAGCAGACAAGCACACAATTCCTGAGCAATCACGTGAACGACATGTTCAAACATCGGGGAGGCTGGTGTGGCTGAATCAGGGGTAGATGAGGGCAGACGGTAGCAGGGGCAAGATCCTACAGGGTCTTATAGGCTTGCTAAGAACTTGAGCTCTGCTTCTGAGCCAGAAAGAAAGCCACTAGAGGGTTTTAAACAGAGGAGTGTGTTTATGTTCCTCTTATGTTTTAAGATGCCTGTTCTGCTTGCTAGGGAGCTATACGCTTGGGGAAGGGGGAGAACCAGGGGTAAAAACAAAAGCATGGAGAGCAGTTAGAAGGTTGTTGCAGCTGGGGCGCCTGGGTGGCATAGCGGTTGGGCGTCTGCCTTCGGCTCAGGGCGTGATCCCGGCGTTATGGGATCGAGCCCCACATCAGGCTCTCCCACTATGAGCCTGCTTCTTCCTCTCCCACTCCCCCTGCTTGTGTTCCCTCTCTCGCTGGCTGTCTCTATCTCTGTCAAATAAATAAATAAAATCTTTAAANGGGAAGGGGGAGAACCAGGGGTAAAAACAAAAGCACGGAGAGCAGTTAGAAGGTTGTTGCAGGAACCTAGTGAGGAAAATATGGTGGTTTGGACCACTGTGTCCAACTTGATAGGCTCTGCTGACCCCCGGATTGCTTTACTGGCCCCTTCTCACATTGCATGATGACCATTTGTTTACTTGTCTGTTTCTCTGACCACAGTCAGAGCTCTTCAATTGAAAAAAAAAAAAAAAAGGTCTTAACTGCCTTTTCACCTTTGCCTTCACATATCAGGTGCAAAAAAGTCAATCAATGCACCTGAAATATTTAAAGCAAATACAAGTCAGTTTACCTCTCAGCAAGATAACCAGCACCATGGAGCTGCGTCACATTTACACATAACTCACACATTTTCAGCTGTCCATACTCGGGGTGCGGGGAGTAGAGAGGAAGGGGGAGAACTGTCTATTTACCACCTAACCCTTTGCCTTACTCCAAGTAGGCCTAGCCTTCATATCTCCTAGAAAGAACTGCCTTGGCAGAAATGCAAAGAGAACTCAATGAGGCTAACCCTTGGTTTTAGAGCTTGCAAGGGGGCCTGGACTTCCGGAAATGCTGTTAAAGCCTTGTAAGGGCAAAGCTGCTATAAGCCTTTTTATTTTTAAGCCTTATATGTCCATTTCAGAATGTAATCTCCGTATGAACTGCAACTCTGACATGCCGCGCCTCTAGAGGTCTCCATTGTTCCTCACACCTCGGGCTTCTTTGGAACACATGCCCAAGATCCACAGACCCTGGCTGTGAGATCCTGGCTCCCTTCCAAGGTCATCCAACTCCAGGAGCAGGATGGTTGAAGCAGTCAGTGAAAAAAGGCCCTCCAACAAGATGCAGTCCATTATCAACCCTAAGGGACAAAGGTTTAGTAAGAGAACAAGCCTCTGAAGTAGAAAAATGAGAATCTTGGGGCACCTGGGTGGCACAGTGGTTGAGCGTCTGCCTTCGGCTCAGGGCGTGACCCCGGCGTTCTGGGATCGAGCCCCACATCAGGCTCCTCCGCTAGGAGCCTGCTTCTTCCTATCCCGCTCCCCCTGCTTGTGTTCCCTCTCTTGCTGGCTGTCTCTATCTCTGTCAAATAAATAAATAAAATCTTTAAAAAAAAATGAGAATCTTTATTCAATGGATGGCATTATCCACCCTTGGGTGTTCTGCAAGTAAACAATCTTTAGAAAGCGTTTATATAAATATTGCTGGTGTGATTAAGGTGTCTCTCTAAATTTCACCAAGGAATCATTAACCTAGGTATAACTAATATTAAAAAAAAAAAGCAAATTTAGAAATTTTAGTATGTCACAAATTAGGAAGCCGATCATGACCAAAAAGTCTGTTAATCAATAAAGAATCTAAAAGGACACATGGAAAGTAAACTTTCCTCAGTCTAAAGGTACTCCTTTTTTCCAAGTCCAAGATTTTCTACAACTTGGTCCCCAGCTACGCTAACACATACGAATGCCCTCCCGTCTCCTAGGAAACACTCACGATCACGGATACAGAGCATGCTGCAGAATTGGCTCTGCCTGTCTGAACCCCAGCCTCCTGTCAATACCTTTTATTTTTATTTACTTATTTTCACTTAGTCTACCCTTCTATATCCTGCTTTGAAGCCGGGGCTCTCTGCTGAAATAAAGACAGTTTAGCGTATCTTCTACAGCCTAAAAGAAATATCCCTAAAATGAAATATCCCAGCACCCCTTGCTCTGATCCCATAATGTAACTGGTGAACAAACTCCTTCAGGCTGACCACAAGCTCATTCGGGTGAGTGACTTGGTTTCACAGGATGAAGAAAAACACATCCATGTGTTTTTCTCAGTCTGCAGAGCAGTGCTGTCCAAAAGAAATCTAATGTAAGTCACGGATGTAATTTAAAATTTTCTAGTAGCCAGGATTTTTTAAAGTAAAAAAAAAAAAAGGTAATTTTAATAATATATTTTATCTAACTTTATACAAAATTTTATCATTTCAATATGTAAGCAACCTAAGAAACTATTTATAAGATTTGGGGAGGGGCACTAAGTCTTCAAAGCCAGTGTGTATTCTGTACTTAGGACACACCACACCTCGAGGCAGACCAAGCACGTTCCAAGTCCTCAGCAGCCAGATGTGGCTTGTGACCGCTATACTAGACGGAACGGCAGAGCTCCTGAATGATTTTCCTCCATGGTATCCTGGTGTAGTACTAAGTCACTCGTGAATTTTTGTTCGTATGCAAAACGATTTCTCACTTTTTGATGATTCCTGATGAACGGCTAGTGAGGCAGTGTGGCATAATGGCGATGGACATGGGCTCTGGAACCAGACTGTGTGGGTTTTAATCCCAGTTCCAACCCTGAATTAACTATGGCTTTGGGCAAACTACCTTTGTGATTTGGTTTCCTCCTTTTCCTCCCCAGTGACAGTGTGGTACTTATCTCCTAGAGTTAGCGTGAGGATGAGATGAGTTCATAACGTAAAGTGGGACACTGCTTAGCATATTGGAAGGGATCAGTGAATCTTGACTTATTATTACTATTCCTGCTATTGTTGTTGTCAGCTACAATGGACATTCTGAGGCTGCAAAGCTAAGGACTAGACTGTGGCTAATGTAATTTTACAAGGATACAGGCAGCCACCTTAGTACAGCCCAGGCTCAAACAGCCCACTGACTATCCAGCTGTTACACTCTTTTGGGTCCCTGCCTGTTTCCCTCAGTGTGAGCCCCTGCCTATCTTCCTGCCCCTGCACTGACCTTTTGTATGTCTAATGCCGTGTGATGCCAACTGGCTCAGACTCATCTATGGTTCTCAGGGAGAAGTGGACAGAGCAGTGAATGAACAGACAATTGAAACAGAATCCACAGAGCATGGAAAACCAGTTCCAGGTTGGCTTTGGCAAATCCCACCCAATTCCCAGCTCTGGAATGAACCAGCAAAGGAATACTGGTCATGGACTGAGGGAGAGAGTATGTCCTGATCTCTTACATATCTTTCACCCAGAGAAGCTTCTCCTCTCCATCACTGACAAGAGGACACACATGGAATGGCTATGGGACATTAAGCAGGAGACCCACTTTTTCAAAAACGTTTTCTGAAAATTAGCTGCTTTGGGAGATCTAGTCACTTTTCTTTAGGCTCAACATTTATTAAATAAGCCAAGTCCATTTCTTGCTGGAATTTCACTACCTGGGAATGAGTTAGGTCTGAAAGAATAAAAGACACACTTCTGTTTCCTCCTCCACCATTCTCAAGGAAACTGCGTTCTCCACAGAACAATTTGCACATCATTGGCCTGAAGTATCTCACTGGTTTGAAAAACTAAAAACATGGTGAAAGGTTTGCTATAAAAATTCAGAAAAAAAACGGATTCCAATCCCTGCTTATCTTTTTTTATTTTTTTCCCCATTTAAGCATATTTATCTTCTAGACAAGAGTCTTCTAGAACACTGCAAAGCCGGAAGTGATTGCTTCTTATCCAGGACACCTGCACATGGATGCCGACTCCCTCTCCAGGTGACGATGTGGCCTTGCTATGCTACATTCAGGTCAAGAGCCAGAAGATTCCAATATTTGAAAAAATTCCTCTAAATAGACATGCACAGATTATCAGTGTTAATTCTGTCAGAATGTGGCATAAGCCCCAATCACATAGGCAGGGTCAGAAGAACTGAGCTTTCCAGAAAGACTTGGAAGGACTCAACCTCAAATAAACAGTGTTCTCACAGCTGTTTATTGCTATGAAGGACCCTGGGTGCCAAGTGAAGCTTGTTGGGAAACATTACAGCTGTTCCTTCCTTACACGGTCACCGTGTTTCTGATAATCCTTTTATCCCCGGGCATTAACTCAGAAATTAAATGAAGTGTGTGTTTGTGGTCTCTTCCTGCCAATTCAGAGCCCACCTGCAGTACTAGGGTACCGGTTTACGGTGCATTTTCTCAGGTAGTAGACAAGCTGGGTCAGGAGGTAGACCAGCCATCTCAGACACTGAGGTCTTCAGTGTAGGAGGCACTCTTAAATCTGGGTAAGGCACTTAATGATATCCATTAAGGAGAGGGACAACAAACAGGCAACAGCCACCAAAAAAGAAGTTGTGTGTACAAGCTGATAAAACTAAATCACTCTACTCTGGACTGCTACAAATCAAAGAACTAATTAAAATGAGATGGAAGACTCTGTATTCATGTCCAAAGTGGGTAGGGAAAGGGCTGAAGGAAAAATAGAGGCCAATTCCAAACTCAGAGCTCACTGGCAAAACCAGTCTGTTTCTGATGGAATTTCAAACGCAGCCTAATCCGAAATTCCCTATTACACTTTCTGCTCAAAAACCTGTGATCTCTTCATGTTCTGCAA
This sequence comes from Ailuropoda melanoleuca, assembly GCF_002007445.2. NCBI lineage: Eukaryota > Metazoa > Chordata > Mammalia > Carnivora > Ursidae > Ailuropoda > Ailuropoda melanoleuca. The sequence continues at coordinate 18,926,682 of NC_048231.1, read as the reverse complement.
TCAATTTCCGACGCTCCACAAATAACATTCAACCTATACCTCTAGCCTCATCTCCCACTCTTCTCCCCATATATGCCCCATGTTCTACACACTCAAATTCTTACTTAAAATAACACAAATCCTTAGGCTATTCCTTTAATGGAATATTCTTTCCTTTTCTCTCCATGCATGTTTCCTTATTAAAGTCTATTTTTAGCCACTTCCCAGGCAATGCAAGGTTCTTAGACCCTTCAATTCCATTTACTCTTTTCCTGACTCTTCTGGTATTTTTGTCATTTTAAAATAATCAACACACATTTGAAATTCCATCATATGTTATAATTTTGGGGGGGGGGGTTTAAAACAACACACATTTATGTTCTGACCATTCTTGAGGTTGGAAGTCTGAAACAAACCTCATTGAGCTAAAGATATGCTGTTGGCAAGGCTAAGCTCTGGAGGTTCTGGGGGATAATCTGTTTCCCTAGCTTCCAGTGGCCACCCCACTCTCCTCAGCTCATGGCCCCTTTCTCTGTCTTTAAAGCAAGTAGCATCAGCAGATTCCAGTCTATTATAATTCTTCTACTACCGATAAGTATTTATACTTTCTATTGCTGTTCATTCCTGCTTACATTTCCACGCTTCCATCTGGTATCATCTCCTTTTCACCTAAAGAATTTCCTTAGTATTTATTTAGAGCAAGTATGCCAAGAATGAATTCTCTCATTTTTTTCTCTGCAAAAATATGAGTTTCTATTTTTTTAAAAGAATATTTTCACTGATGATAGAACGCTAGCAGAGGGAGCAATTATTTTCTTTTACCATTTTGAAGATGCTGTTGCATCGTGTTTTGGCTTCCATCATTTCTCGTGAGAGGTCAAATTTAAATCTCACTGTTGTTCCTACGAAGGCAATGCAATTCTTTTTTTCTGCTTGCTTTTCAGAGCTCTTTGCTGTTTTGTTTTCAGCTGTTTTATTAAGATGTACTTTTGTATTTATCCTATTTGCACTTCTAGGCAATGCTTCATCGGTGGCCAGATGTATTTTTTTTCATTTGGGAAAAGTTTCAGTGAACATATCTTAAGCCATGGTTCCTTCATCATCCTTTCCCTCCAGTCCCTTGACTTCAGTATCACGGACACTAGATCTTTCATTGTGCCAGACAGGTCTTTTCCACCCTTTTTTTCTGACATTTTCACCTTTCTTTTCTCTGTGCTCTGTACATTTCCTATGATTTTCTAGATAATAATCCTGTCTTCAGCTGTGTCTTATATTCTTAAGTATCCGCTGAGCTATTAATTTTAGATATTATATTTTCCACTCCAGAACTTCCATTTGATATTTTTACATAGACCCCAGGTCTCCATCAAAATTTTCCATCTTGTCTTCTATTTTTTGAGGATATTTATTACAGTTATCTGAAAGTTTATTTTTGAAAAATCTAACATATGGCTTATTTATTTCTAGTGGCAGTTTTTTCTCTTAGTCTTTAGCATTTGGTCTTATCTCCTGATAGACTTGGTAATAATTAACTAACTGCTAGACCCTGTGTATTAAAATTTGAAAAAAAATCATTTGAGGCTCTGGACAATCTAATATCCTCCAGGAAGAAAATATTTTTGTTTCTAGCAGGCATTTAGAACAGTGGTAGATCTTAGGGCATTCCAAAACTGAACAGGTTCAAAGCTATGTTTCAGTCTTTGTGGGAATGGTTTATTTGTGTTAGCTCTTCTAATGACTGGGGTCTACCCCTTTGGGGGTCACAAATGAAAACCTAGAGTATTTGTCAGGCCCCTCCCCCTTCCATAGATCCGGCCTCAGCTTTTGTCTCCCCAGTTCCATGGGACCACCGAAAGTTCTCACATCCTCTGCCTCTTTGACACCACGTTCTGCTTGCCCTCTTGGGAAATGTCTTAAGGGGGAAAATATATGTTGACTTCTGGTCTCACTCTTTGTGCTTCCTCTTTTCTCAGGACTCTGGCCCTTCAAGTCCCCTCTACCTTGATAGATCTCTGATGCCTTCAGACTGATCATGTTTATGCTTTTTCCTGCTTTTCTAATTGTTTTCAAGGACAGGGTCACTCTGATACAAGCTTACCCAGCATAAGCAGAAATCTCACTTTAAACATCCTTCTACTTTGGCACCTTTGATTCCTCATAATTACTACAATTATTTTCAACCTGCTTGCCAATATAACCCGCTGGTCTCTGGGCCCCTCCAAGGAAAAAAACCATTTTATATTAATTTTTGTGTCCCTGTGGCAAGCACATGCTTCATACATACTAGATATTTATTTACACATCTACGACACTGAACTGAATTAAACGGGAGAAAGACACAATGAGACCATCACCATGGGAAAAATGTCTTTTCAGCTTTTTAACACTATTTGATGAGGAACTGAATTTTTTTCTTATAAAGATTATATACTTTACCATAGTTTCCAGCCTTTGTTTCAACCCCTCTAAGTACCTGTATGTTACCACTGCTCCCTCCGTGCTATCACGCTCTACGTGTGTTTCTGGGTCACTATTCCATCTATTTTTTCAACACTGAATATGAGAAACATTTTTAATAAAAATTCTTATGGCAGTCAAAATATTCAGAACATAATAAAAGAATATATATATATATATATATCTCCACACACATAATCGTAGGTCACAGCCCAGACATTCTTAACGTTTCTTTTCAAGTTGAAAGTAAAAGCCATAGAGGCACTGGCATCCTTCCATTCAGCTATGGGATCGCTTATCCTTAAAAACCACACTGATTCAAACACTGACAGAAACTAAATCTCAAATCTCCACAAGGAGAGGCTACCTTCTCTCTGATCATTTTATCTCCAACACTTAAGCACAGAACATGACATACAGATGCCCTTAACACACACTTATGTGATAAATTAGTTTATTTAAGCCCAATTGTTCAAGGATCTCAAAGTTTCCAACCTTGACATCTTTTAGGCTATGAGGCCACCGTAGCATCAACCTTCAGTTCCCTCTCACAAAGAAAAAAGCAAAACTGGTACCACTCTTGGTAAAAAAAAAAATCTCAATGTGTTTATCCTGGAAAATTTAGCAGTTTTCTATACATTGGCACCAATGTGACATTAATTCACCAAATTGAAATTAATTCATTAATTAAGGGCAGGGACTTTGGTTTTTTTGCACAGCTGGTCTTTCAGGTTAAGCTGTATAATCAAGATTTATTTTGTTTCTTTAAACATTCTGTTTTAACTATTGTAGAAAATTCAAGGAAAACACTTAAATGAAAGAATCCACACTAATAGTAATGATAGATTAGGTCAACTAAATGGTCCACGAAGACCATAAGACAAAACTTTATGACTTTCCACAAGAGGAATTTTTGGAAACCATATGTCCAACAGATTTAAATGCTAATCACACATTTTCAACTCTAGGGAGAACACAGGGATTTTCTACCTACCCATTAATACCCCAGAAGGGTAAAGTCTGAAGTGGATAGAGAATCAACATATGAATATATTTGGGGAACAGGTTTTTTTTTTTTCCTATGAAAACATCTTTTTATAACAGTTTTGGTGTCTTCATTTTCAGTTGCTCAGTAATCATACCTGCTTTGGGGATTTGGTTTTATCTGGCTCTATCTTCTGAAAGTGGATTTTCAAACTGTGATTTTTCCATATACCCTGACATTTTTGAAAGATGTGTAAGATATTGGGGTTGGGGTAATAAAGTTTTCTAAGGAATAGAAGAACTACAATAGTTTAAAGTGGACAGACAGCAAGTGGCTGCTGATAAAGAGGAGACCCGCTCCAAACTGACACCTGAATGGGAGAGCTCTCACTGGGGCTTAGCAGCCTAAGAAGGAAATGAAGTAGGAAACATGCAATTTATACACCCTTGAGGGCTCTAGATTCTCAGGAGGGAAAAGGAACTTGAAATGAAAGAGGATTTAGGCATATATTTTACAGGGTAAACCCGGTTTATATTCTACTGAGTCGATTCATACTTTATCGACTGATTGACTGGCAATACCAAATACCGTCATGAATGCAAGGGAACGGGAACATTTACGTTCTGCTAGTGGGGGGTGCAAATTTGTACACCACTTTGGAGAGCAATTTGGCAATACCTAATAGAGTTAAAAANTCATACTTTATCGACTGATTGACTGGCAATACCAAATACCGTCATGAATGCAAGGGAACGGGAACATTTACGTTCTGCTAGTGGGGGGTGCAAATTTGTACACCACTTTGGAGAGCAATTTGGCAATACCTAATAGAGTTAAAAATACACCCACCTTATGACCTGGCGGGCAATTGCAATTCTCGGTATATGTCCTGGGTAAATTCTGGCACAAATGTGTATAAATGTTCACTATGGCCTTAATATAATATGGAAAGCTAGGAAAAAGTGGGGGGTGCAAATTGTACACCACTTTGGAGAGCAATTTGGCAATACCTAATAGAGTTAAAAATACACCCACCTTATGACCTGGCGGGCAATTGCAATTCTCGGTATATGTCCTGGGTAAATTCTGGCACAAATGTGTATAAATGTTCACTATGGCCTTAATATAATATGGAAAGCTAGGAAAAACACAAATATCTAGCTACATTAGAAGGGGGAAGAATAAGTAAAACAAAGTATATTCCTACAATGGAACATTAAACAGCAGTTAACATGAATAAATGAAATCTACATGAATAGAGATAATTCTTGAAAACGTTAAGTTGAATAGAAAAATAAGCTGTACAAAGATATGTACAGTAAGATATCGTTTCTATTAATTTTGAACACCCAAATATAGTATATATTGCTTAAGGATATAAACAAAAACTCAAGGATAACTGCTTCCAGAATCCTTCACAACACTACCACTACCCATCTATCTGAGCTGGCATAATAATAAAACTTATTTGTTCTAATAATTTCCCTAGGGCTAGCTCAAATCTTCTCTTCTCACTCTATCCTCAAGCTTTGAAACTGGTCTAGAGCAAAATTAACTAATCAATGAACCAGTGGAGCTACTCTAGAAAAGCTGAAAACTTTTAGAGGAAAAACCTTTAATAAATGTCAATAAACTGGGCCAGTAACTGTCCTGGATCTCTACACATGCCTTTCTTCTTGGGTCTCTCTTTCTTCAATTCTTTTCTGTATAATGGGCTCTCGGGGCTCCAGGGCTTCTCTTGGGTCTTTCTTTAAAGGAGACATTTAGATGGCTCTCTTCCCTTTACTTCTTCTCTCCTATGGTTTGGTTGCTAGAAGATGATCCTGGGCTGATTCTCATTTGGGAGATCTCTCCTGCTTCCAATGCTCAGAAGGACAAATGGTCAAGGTGAGGTTCAAGGAAAAGAAGGCCTCTCATCAAGTCAGTTCACGGCTCAAGAAGACCAAATAAAATATTAAAGCTACATGTGGTCTAACACATCCTATATAATAAATAAGTTCTTCTTCTGCCCTTAGCACCACCTACTCGGCTCACTCTAATTGGTCATCACCCTCCACAAGAGTGGTTGCTGTGTGGCAAACACACTGGGACCTCCATGTTTCTTCTCTGCCTTGGAAATTCTTCTCTTTCTTTCTTTCTTTTTTTTTTTTTTAAGATTTTATTATTTATTTATTTGACAGAGATAGAGACAGCCAGCGAGAGAGGGAACACAAGCAGGGGGAGTGGGAGAGGAAGAAGCAGGCTCATAGCGGAGGAGCCTGATGTGGGGCTCGATCCCATAAAGCCGAGATCACGCCCTGAGCCGAAGGCAGACGCATAACTGCTGGGCACCCAGGCGCCCCTGCCTTGGAAATTCTTGGACGACATTTTACTCCTAAAACATTTTGTACTGTTCTTAAATAGAGAAAGCCTTGTTGCTTTCTTGTAATAGGAAGTTATGAAGATGGAGGGGTGCTTTCTATGGATACTTCCAACCAAGACACTGAATTTAGGATGGGACAGAAAGGATGACTTTTTTCCTGTTCAAAACATTAGAATGTGACCTGGAAGACATAAAAGTCATTGACGTAGAGCTGACAAGCCACCCGCCTCCCCACCCCCCCTTCCTCTGACAGTCTATAAATATGAGGCTGTTTTTACCCTAGGGACCAATTACAGAACTTTCTCTCACCACACTCCCTGCTAATGGATCAGCACTGGAACCACAACTTATTCCGCCCCAGCCACGTAAACACTCACAGTGTGGTAAGAAATGCTGCTCCCCGCCAAAATTACCTGGATACTTGCCCTGGGCCTGAAAGACTCTATTTTCCTTTATGAGCCCTAATGATTCATCTGAAGAGACACCTGAAGTAATGATCTTCATATCCTTGAGATGCTGAGAGTCTCTCCTTCTTAACTCTAGATTTCAACGTGCTGGGAGTCGGGTACATGAGCCATGGCTCCAGAGCTGCAGAAAGTACCCCCGCTGTTTGCAGAAAAATCAGTGCCTACAAATGTAGTAGAAATCTCTAAACACCAAACACCAACCTCCTTTTATAAGCAAATAGATTTAAATGAGGCTTTGACTATATCAGTCCAGTTCTTGCCTTGTTTTAACCTCAAGTCAACAGAGTGGCCTGTGAAAGACCCCTGCCCCGAGGTCCCTCCACCCGAGTCAGGCCTGACAGGGGCAGGAGGCCCCGGAGCCACCTCAGCCTCAGTTTCTGATAAGAGTATGGAATTAGGTCTGCAAACCAAGGGGGCATTCTTGAGCTATGGGCTCCTCTGTGGTCACAACATAACATTCATTTCTGCTCTATCACAGAGGCCTTCTACAGGCCTACCTTCTCTTGAATAGGCTGCCCTGTGCTCCATTCCCTTGAAACAGCTGAGACAACTGTGAACCTAGGCTGCTTAGATGGGCCTTCCCTGGTGCTATGGACTGAATGTTTGTGTCCCCCCACTCCTAGCCCCACTTCATACAGTGAAGCCCTGGTCCTCGGTGTGATGGTATTCAGAGATAGGCCTCTAGAAGGTAATTAAGTCATGACGGTGATGCTTTCACGATAGAATTAGTGCCCTTCTAAAAAGAGACACAAGAGAGATGATCTCTCTCTCTCTCCACCATCTGTGGACGCAGCAAGAAGACAGCCATCTACAAACCAGGAAGTGGGTCCTCACCAGACATCAACTCTGCAAGTACGTGATCTTGGACCTCCCAGCCTCAAGTATGAGAAATAAATGTCTGTTGTCTAAGCCACAAGCCTGTGGTATTTGTTACAGCAGCCTGAGCTGACAAAGACGCCAGGGAACCTGAATCTTTATCTTGGGATCTACACCCCTAACCTGACAGGTCTCTTGCAACCAAAGCACAGCTCGACCTGAATCCTACAACTTCCAAATGCCCCATGCCACCCGGTGGATGACACCCTTGGCATCAACAGCTGCTTGAACTATTGCTTAGACGGCCTGGCTGTCCTATAAAATGAAACTAAATCAAAATAAAACAAAAACACCAAATAGCCTCTATAGCACAATTAGCTCCATCAGCCTCTGTGAGACCTTCCAAAGAGTGAGCCCCATCTACCCAAGCTTGATTCATTCAGTGCACTCCTGGGGTCCTTAGTCCCTGCCAATCCCAGCAGGGCTAGTACACGGGTCTGTTAATTTATGACAGGCACTTAGATTTCAGGTCACAGGATTTAACCTGCAGTAAATCTAAATTTGCATAAGGATAATGGGCATTCTACCACACGTTAGGCCAATAAGCCTAATGTGGTAATTAACCACTGAGCACATTTACTGATAAGCTGTTCATTAGAGAAAAACCTGACAACTAGCAGTGTTATCAGAGTCCACAATTTTCAAATCTCTTTCAGAAATGCTTTTTTGCCTGTGGGGACTAAAAGCTAGCAAAAATCACAGAGCAGTCATTTTCAACGTTATTTTCAATGAAACTGCCAGTGTGATAAACCCTTAGAGGTGAGAACCGGTTTTTGTGGATTTCACTTTTTTTTTTTTCATATAAGCTTTATCTTTAAAAACCAATTTCTTTCGTAAGAAACCGCTATGGTAGAAGCTTTGGCTACTTCTTTTTTGTTTGTCCACTTTTAAGTCAGAATTGGCCCACGCATGTTTTATGAGTCACGACTGCTGTAGTGGAGGGAAGAGCCCAGTGGGTATGGCCAGCTCCCCACTGATCGTGCATGCGACATTTATTCTTCTTCTACAAGGGTCTCTAGCTCCCAGGCCTCCACAGGTGGGGTTCTCACGACTCCCGTTCTCTTGGACCTTCCTGCTCTTTGTCATTAGTACCGTTATTTGGAAAGCATCCATGAAGCACATGGCCCCGCCTGCCTCAGCTGCACGAATCCCATGGCCAGATGTAATCAATTCAGTATTAACTGTGCACTTAATAAATGGTAGCCATGGTGCCGTGGCCCAGAGGGATACAAAGTGAAGTAAGATGTGGTCTGCCCTCGAGGAGCAAACCGTATTTTGATGCTTTGGATCACCCCCGCCCGTACTTCATCATCTGCATCTGTGCTTCTGTTAAGAGTAATTTAGTCAAATTCTCTCTAGAAAAGACGACCATGTTGGCAAAGCCAGCAGATGGAGATGCCCCCAATATTCCAGTACATGCTAGACTCTCTTTTCCTGAAAGGCTTTCGTAACCAATGTTGATGCCACTGATTCTGCCGTGTGATAACATTTTGTTACATTTCTTCATGATTAGATTCTTCAAGTGCTTTGTTTACGTAAATCTTTTCTCATCAAGTACATTCATAGTTGCTGCAAATCCTTTGTGCAATAAACACACAAAGCAGTTAAGATAGCAAGATGTTTGAGAGGGAAAAAAAAAAAACCCAAACTGTCAAGTGACTGTTAATAAAAATGCATGACATTCAATGAATGACTTAAATTGAATTGAACGTAACTGAGTTGACACTGTCTTCTTGATATTCTTTGGTGTCTTCAAGTTTCAAACCTACGAGGTTTGTGTCCCACTTGCTAATCATATAAAAATGTTCCCGAAGTTTTACTATTCTACAAGTATGGCTTTTAAATTTTATGATAAGAAATACATGGCAAGCCCCTCAAGTCCATAATTTCAGGAACATCTGATGACAGAACTAATCAATTGGGGGAAGGAGAATATAAACACAAAACATGAATTATGGAGAGATTACATAAAGAAATGGCTTTTTAAAAAAAATTTACACCAACTCCAGATAAGTCTACAAAATACTTTTGGTAAGATTTCTTGTATGTAGTTTATTTAACGAATACATAAGAAAAGTTTGGCATAATCCCCTGGGATGTTGTTTCAACATTTATGTTTCTTATATATTTAGCTTCTCCATTCTACTAGCTTTTTTATCTCTGAGTTTCAAAACAATTAAGTCTGATTCAAAAGCAAAACAAAATTACCCATGACCTCTGCCTTGTCAGCTACGATAGCATTTTTAATTCCCTGACTACGCCACCCACCTGGAAACCTTTTACTTTCTTGGCTTCTGTGATACCACTTTCTCCAGTTCTCCTATCACTTCTCTAACTTTTCCTTTTGTACCTACTCTTTTCTTAAATGTTGGAGAAGTGACTTTCAGGATTTGTTTTTTTTTTTTTAATCCATTTTTCTCTCTGATGTGCTTTCTTACAGGAGTTCATCAACAATAACTAATTTCACTATACTCCTTATATTCTGACTATCATTACAGCTCCAGACATCTGAACTTGACCCTGACATCCAGATAACACAAGGACTTCCAACACAACCCATTCAAAAGTAAACAGCACTTTCTCTGTTAAGCCTGCCTCTCCTCCAGTGTCTCTTTATGCTATTAATATCATGCCAGCCAGAAACTTGTGACTCTCTCTAGCTTTACCACGAATGTCCAGTCAAGTTGATAGTCTTACTGATATCTTCCATGCTGCTCTTCTCATTCCTAGTTTCACTCTCCTACAGAATAAAGTCCTAGCCCTGGTGCATACACACATCTCCATGCATGCTGATCTCACAGCACCCAAACCACGTGGAGCTCTGTTTCTAGCAAATGAGTTAGCACATGTGAAATACTTAGACGAGTTCTTGGTATACAGTAAGCACTCACTAAATTAGCTACTACTGCTTCCTCCACCGCCGCCATCAACACTGTTCCTACTTTCCTTTATTATTATTATTAGTTCTCCACAATCATGCTATTTCACATTTTCATGTCTCTGCTGACGCTCTTCCCTTTTCCTGGAATTGCCCTGTTTGCCTAACCCTCACTCCTAGGGAGGAAAAAAAAAAGTTCTGTTTATGTACTTTCTTCTTTTAGAAAACCATCTCTAACATCTGCAGTCCTGCTAACTGCCCATATTGTGAGCTTCGCCATAAACCCATGAAAATTTCGATCATATAGCTTACTATGATACTTTGTAATTATCTGGTTTTGTTTGTCATTTCAACCAGAGCAGGGGTCAGCAAACTCTATCCCTGGGACAAAATCCAACCCACTTCCTACTTATGCAATTACTTTACTGGAACACAGATACACGCATTTGTTTCCACATTTTATCTGGCTGCTTTCATGCTGCACAGGCAGGCTTTGGTAGTATGGTGAGAGACTCTATGGCCCACAAAAACCATATCTTTGCCTTGGATTTACTACTTACTAGCTGGTCCAGAGCTTCTTAGCGTTGGCACCATTCAAGTTTGGGGTCGGATAATTTGTCATAGGGGGGTTGTCCTATGCTTCGTAGGATGTGCAGCGACAGGCTCGGCTCCTACTCACTATATGCAAGTGCATGATACGTGCTATATGCACTCCTACCCCCTCACCTCATTACCCCTTGACTCCCCTCCATCCATCCCCTCATTGCAGTTTTAACAACCAAAAGTGTCTTTGAACATCGCCAAATGTTCCCTGGGGTCAAAAATTATCCCCAATTGAGAACCACTAGCCTGGGCCCTTACAGAAAAACCTGCTATAACCCCTGAACTATAATTTCTTCCAAAGGAAGGAACTGTGCCCAGCTCACTTTGTGTTCCAAACATCATGCCTAAAACATAACAGAAACTCACTAAATCAGTCACTTAAAGGTAATTCAGGGACTGTGAGACATTTCAAAGCAATTTAAAATTTATAAGACTTTTAGACTTGAAAGAGACATCGCTGGTCATCAAGCCAATACCCGTTGTTACAGCTAGGTTTCATTTCCGTCAGCATTTTAAACGTCACCTATCAAAACTGATGCATTAGAAATATCTATGAAGAAAAGGTGTGCTAAGAAAGATAAACTTCATCACAACCCCATTTGATTATGAGGGACTTAAAAAATAGGAAATCGCTGCATTCATATTTCAAAGATGCACATACATTTCACTTACCCATGAATGTGATTTTTTTTTTACCATTTATAAAGAAGAAATTGTTTTCATTTTGCAGGTGGGATCATTTCATCTAGGGTTAAACTATAGTATGGAGAAACACCAACTTCCTTACAGTCAATCAAGAAATTCATTCAAGGGATATAAATTACTTTCAAATCTCTTTAATAAGCCTGCAGTATACACAGCATTGCTGAAACTACAAAAATCTCTCTGCCTCAAAGGAATTATATGCCTGCCAGAAAAGCTAACAAATGAAAGCAGGGCATTTTAGGGACCACATAAATGACAATAAGAGCTAATATTTATTGAGCATTCAACATGTACTGATATTGCATTATCTCATTTGATCCGCACACTAGTACCTACCTATTAGAGTTTTTAAGATACCCATTTTATAGATGAAGAAAATGAGAGAAGCTAACTAACTTGTCCAAGGGCACACAGACTGTAAACAACAGAATAAAAATGTAACCGTGGAACCCTGCCTCCAAAGCCTGAGCTCACACATACTACAGAGAATTGAGAAGTGAGAAAGACCATCATTGACCAGCATAATCAATCAAGCAGGTTACCAGGACAGGAGTCCCAGAAGAACGGGCAAGAGTTGGAGAGCAGAGAGAAAGGGTGAAATCCTTAGGTAGAAGACCCAAATAAAGAAGTTTCAGAAGCAGGATACAAGGCAACAGCCATTCTGGTTAAACAGAGACGGGAAGTATGAGGAAACAGAGATAAAGGTGAAGCCAAACTATGGAAGGCCACGAGAGGAGGCTGAGGAAGACGGCTCTAAGAGAATGCAGGGGGAAGTCTCACGGTGATGTCACACCAACAGGCGAGGTACAGGACAGAGAGAGAGGTGAGAAAGGGTCCGGAAGGGAAAGAAATGCGCGAGAAATAGAATAAGGGAATTGTGAGTAGGGTTGTGTGGCTGATTAGAAGAGGGTGAACAGGAAGACAGCAAGTAGGAAGGAAAGACCAAAGCCCACTTGAGGTTCCTGATGTGTGTGGGCAATGACAGCAGTGTCCTCTGTTCCAAACCCACTGGGTTACCTAGAGCCATTCCTCCTTTCTTCTCACACTCAGCACCCTGCCTCACGCTCTCCTCTAGGGTAGATAGGAGTCACCCCAGGTGAGTTTTCTCACCATTCCTTTCTCGAACCTCAAAACCATTTTGTGTTTTGCCTCCTTTCTTGCCATCTCTGGGAAAGAAGCATTCTTTCCCTGAGCAGAAGGACGTGCAGGTCAAGGGGAGGGTTTTAATGTGAGGCTAGAGTAGCATGTGCCTATAGCCTGCAAGGAAGGAACACATTGAGAGGCAAGGATCATAGGTGCGAGGGAGAGTGAGCATGAGTGAAGAGCAGATTCTGAGAGGCAACAGGAGGGGAGGAAATGCTGAACACAGGTGAACAGCTGAGCTTACAAACACGGAGGGACTCTTAGCCCGCTGGCATAAAGGGAGAGACAAAGTCAACCTGGATAGGAGAGACACAGGTAGATGCAAAGCCTGAGGGGAAGACAAGCTTGATATGCCAGCAAGACTTTGCCAGCTTGGACCTTTTTAGAAAAGCAGGATGTCTAATCATAGACATTTTGTTCCTTTTGCCACATCTCCCACTGAGCCACAGCCACAATGATCAGAGTGGGCTCCTGGCCATGTCTTGAACATGCCCAGCTTTCCCTTGCCTGGGGTCCTTTCTGTCCCTGCAGCTTCCTGACTGGAATGGCCTCTCCCAGGTCTTTGTGTGTCTGACTCTTCCATCTCAGGTCTCAGCTTCATTATCACCTCCTCCAAGAGGCACCTGGATGGCTCAGTCAGTAAAGTGTCCAACTCTTGATTTCGGCTCAGGTCATGATCTCAGGGTCAGGAGATGGAGCCCCATGTCGAGTTCCATGCTGGGGGTGAAGCCTTCTTAAGATTATCTCTCTCCCTCTGCCCCTCCCCTCTCCCACCCCCTATAAAAAAACGAAAAAATCATCACCTCCTCTGAGAGTCCCTTCCTGACCGCTCAGTCTGATGATGGAGACCCAGCCTCCTCACCACCCACTCTCCCATTGTTCTTTTTTATTTCCTTCATACGGCTTACCATTATCTTAAAAGTATCTTAACGAGTTATTTATGCATCTACTCTTAGTCTCCTGCAACATCAATTCCACAGGCTCAGAGACCTTATATATGGTCTCACTCAACACATAACTCTAACACTTAGAACAGATATTATAACAAAGGAGGCCCTCTGTGAATATTCACCACACTCATGAATAAATGAACGAGTGATGTGCTGTTGAGAAAAGGGATATACACAGAAATTGGAAATCTTTAAAGTATTTTTTAAAGATTTTATTTACTTATGAGAGAGAGAAAGAGTGCATGAGTGGGGGGAGGGTAGGGACAGAGGGACAAGCAGACTCCCCCCAACCCTGAGCAGGGAGCCCAATCTGGAGTTTGATCCCAGGACCCTGAGATCATGACCAAAGCCAAAGGCAGATGCTCAACTGACTGAGCCACCCAGGAACCCCCAGAAATTGGAAACTTAGAGCAATAATTACATTGTTGATATTCAAAAATATTTACTAACTTACTGAAGAATATTTCCCATATATTTATGTGCCAGGAACTATGTTTACTGCTAAAGTGAACATTCAATCTATATAAATCCTAATTCCTGCCTTCTACAAGCCCCATCTACTAAGGAAACGTATGAACACAGATCATTAAAATATAGTGTACCAAGGAATATAATACCAATTATAATACAATGGAGTTAAGAACTAACAGCTGTGAGAGCATATAACAAAGTGTTCCTCACTTAGGCAAGGTAAACCATGAAAACTTCTACCAAAGTGCTGAGGGTAGGTATGCCCCTTCAGAGTTGGGCACAACTGCAAAGGGTAAAGGAGAGTAGATATGAAGTAGATAAGATGGGACAGATACACAACTCACCCCAGCAATTTTTCAATGACAGTAAGGAATGTGCTAAGGTGTAAATTCAGCAGGAGACAGAATCATGGAAAAGATATTCAGCGTGTCACTAGCTGAGGGAATAAGAAAGAGGTGATGAGAGATCTAGATAACTAGAAGGGAAGGACTTCTTAAAGGGGCTCATCTCAAAAGAGCCAAAAGAGAACAGCGGTAACACTCCAAATGGAGGAGAGCTCATCCTATAAGATAGGAGAAAAGAAAGTGGCAATAAGTATCATTGAAGGTAAATCTGAAAGTGGAGGGAGAGAAGTTTGGTGAGCGTTGCCTAAGTAGTTTCTATTTTCTCCAAGAAATATGAGCTAGACCATACTGGCTGGTGAGAAAGAGGCTGAGGGAGAGGGAAGAAGAATTTTATTGGTTGATAATTGGTGTGCAATGTTACTGCCCTCTGCTACATTTTTACTGATTTGTGAAGTGAAAAATGTGTCCTTATATCTCTCTTGAAATCTATGCAGAAACTAGTTATGGCACAATGTCCACATGGGGGACAGAACACAAGGTTACAAAAGCACATAACACTAATGGGATAGTCATTTCTGCATTTGCAAAGCAATTAAAAAAAAACATTAGCTAATTAATTAGCTCAATGATTACTTTATCCCTGTAGGTGTATGTGTACAAGAACTGCTTTTTTTTTTTGGTCTCCTTTGAGGCATTTGAAGACACAAGAGATTTTGTCTCAGTGGGAATGTTGTGGTAGATTACATTTGCTGTAAATAAGTGACATTTTTAGAAAGCAATGAGTTCCACTGAATTTATCCTGAAGAGAAAAAAAAAATTGCAAAGCTAAACAAGAGGCTCTCAGAATCAGACTAAAATTTCATAATAAGCCTAAAACGTAGCTGCTCCTCATTCTGGCTTTCTCGGGGCATTGGAGGCAGATTGGTACAGCTTCACAGAAAATACGAGGCTGGAACAGAAGTCAAGATGTGCCACACATCTCAAAACAAAGGTATTCAACTGCCTGGTATTTATACCAAGAGGAGCTACTTTCCACTCAGGTCCCATAATGAAAATCATTAACAGGTTGAGCGATATCAATTTGCCCAGCCAAAGTGGGAAATCAAGCAAACAACCACCTTCTCAGAACATTCAAGAGCAAGGTGAAAGAAATAGGTAATTGTATCCAGTTTTCCAGCAGGACATTTTTTGCCTGATTAAATGACCTGTCCTATGAAATGGAGCCTCTAAATGGTAGTGAAAG
Organism: Ailuropoda melanoleuca; assembly: GCF_002007445.2. Lineage (NCBI taxonomy): Eukaryota > Metazoa > Chordata > Mammalia > Carnivora > Ursidae > Ailuropoda > Ailuropoda melanoleuca. The sequence goes on along the minus strand of NC_048231.1, from coordinate 18,911,219 downwards.
ACCAGTCCCTAGAGTAGGTTTAACCACAGACTCACCAACCTTTTCCTGAAGGGCTCGCTTCCTTTTCTCCTTCACCAGGTCTTTTGATGGAGGTGGTGGAGGAGGCCATGGCAGTGTTTCTATGGCAGCTCCAGTCCTGGCTAAACTGTGTGACCCTGGACAAGAATCTCATCTCCGTAAATTCAAAGTACTAATGATAACAGGATCCACCTCTCCAGTTTGTTGTGACAATTAAATTAGGAAATATGCATGAAGCACTTAACCGTGTAGACATACACTTTGCAGCATTTACGTTATTAAGTGCTCAATAATTGTTAGTCTTTACTGTTGCTATTAGGATTTTAGTTGCTGTGGTTATAATGGTTTTAGACATGGTGCCAGCAGAGGTCTGAGGAAAGAGAAATAATTATAAATGACTAATAGGTGACGGCAATGGCTGGGGAGCCGCAAATCCTACCACAAGGGCAACCCTATGAGTCTTGGTGGGACATGTTTAAGTCAACTGATTTGGAGATCAGGAAAGTCTTCAACACGATAAATCTGATTTAATTAATTAGTCTCATTCTTTCTTTTCAGAAGGGTTGTTCATTGAAGACCTTGGGATCTTATGTTTGGAAGGAAACTAAAAAATCAACAAACACTGTCTACGCATTTGAGGCTATAATTTCTTCTACAAAGTCAGCAAGGTGGTTGTCCAGATTCTATTTGGGTGCCTTGAGTAATAAAGAATTCATTACTTTAAAGGCACCTTTGAACAGCTCTCACTGAAATGTCTTCTTTGTATTAAGTAACCAGTTGCCACTCACNCTGCCACCCAGGTGCCCCGAAGACCTTGGGATCTTATGTTTGGAAGGAAACTAAAAAATCAACAAACACTGTCTACGCATTTGAGGCTATAATTTCTTCTACAAAGTCAGCAAGGTGGTTGTCCAGATTCTATTTGGGTGCCTTGAGTAATAAAGAATTCATTACTTTAAAGGCACCTTTGAACAGCTCTCACTGAAATGTCTTCTTTGTATTAAGTAACCAGTTGCCACTCACCTGCCTTAGTTCTTCTTCCTGAGGATATATGAACCACATTTAATCCCACTTCCACAGGATAGTCCTTCACATATGAAGGCAACCCCTGGGCTCAGGCATCTTTTCTTCCTCAGGTTAAATACCCCTGGACCAGTCAACTACTTATTTTAAAAAAGATTTGATTTCTTCACTTGAGTGAGAAAGAGAGAGAACACACAAGCAGGTGGAGCAGCAGAGGTAGAGGGAGAAGCAGACTCCCAGCTGAGCAGGGACCTGATGCAGGGCTCGGTCCCAGGACCCTGGGATCATGACCTGAGCCAAAGGCAGATGCTTAACCAACTAGGCCACCCAGGCACCCCTCAGTCAACTACTTTTATGTCAGATTCTTGAGTCCTTCATCTTTTTCATAGCTCAACTCTAAATATGTTCTAATCCATCAATTGGATAGCTAACCTTTTAAAAGCTTAATATCCAGAACTGAATAGAAATACTTCCAGTAATCATATTAGCACATAATGATGATGA